>NC_088327.1:14115000-14367500 GCF_036884655.1 Musa acuminata AAA Group | reverse complement strand
ATGACTGAGGGGACATCACTTTAGAATCATATCCTTAAGATGATTGAGTGGATAGAGAAGCTCACGGGTCTTAGAATAGTCTAGAGGATAACCTATATGTAGATCTTATACTTCAGTCCCTCTTAAATTCCTTTTCATAGTTCATAATGAATTTTAACATGAACAAGCTTGAGGTGACTCTCTCTAAGCTCTTTAATATGTTGAGAAAGGCTGAGAGCATCATCAAGAAAGAGAAGTTAGTTCTCTGTGTTAGTGATGTTATGATCGAGTTGACACTAAGAGGGGGGTGAATTAATACAGCGAATAAAAACGACGTCGGTTCGAAAATATTTTCATTTGATGAAAATTGATATCGGAAATGCTTAACTTGAAAGCATGTGGAAGCATAGTGAAAGTAATAATTCCATTTGCAATAAAGGTAAATAACAAAAAATAAATGCAAACCTGATTTTTATAGTGGTTTAGTCGTCGTGATCTACATCCATTCCATCGATTCCTCTTCCGTATAGGCCATTGGCATCCACTAACGATCTTCTTTCAATGGGCGAAGATCAACTACCCTTTTACACCCCTCTTCTTATTTTCATAGGTTTAGAAGACAACCTTTTATAAGCACTCACTCCTCCCTAATCATAATTCCAAACTTAGAGTTAGAGAAGGGGATCTCTCTAGTGATTTCTGCGACGTTTTCCCACTTTTAAGTTTTATGTGCTTGTGTATATTAACTAGGGATGAGAGGGGTATTTATAGGTTTTAAGTGGATTCAAACTTGAAGTCTAAAATTGTCTCATCCTCAATTTTCGGGGTACTGGCGGTACCACCGCCTGTGCTGGGTGTACCACCGCTTGTAGCACTGACATTGGGCGGTACCACCGTTTGGGAGATTGTGTCTAGGCAATACCACCGCTTAGACTGGAGGTACCATTGCTTGACAGTCTCGGAGACTGAGTCTAGGTGGTACCATCACTTGATACAGTCTCATTGACTGTGCCATTGACGGTTCCACTAGTTTGGTTCATTGTTTAGGCCTTTCACTTGGCCCAATACATACCAAACTTGGGCCTAATTGTCTCTTAATTGAGTTGGCCCAATTTCAACTCAATTACACCTAAAACTTATTTCGATCTAGATAATTATTACAAAGCTTGAATCAAATGTTGTCCGGCATGTCATTGGTTCATCAACACTTCGTTCGAATCTTTGGCGCATCGTCCTCTCTTGTGGCCTATTGCTCAATCGATCAGTTGACCTCCGCAACTCTGATTTCCTTACATAATTTTTGCTCTTCTTAGCCGATGCCCAAACCCATGGCCTAAAGCCTTCTGCCGATACGTCGACCGATTCTCTAACTCGACATCTAATCTTCTGACATGTTTCACTCTAGCTCAACATGATTCTTCCTACTTTAATTGTCTCTCCCTAATCGAAGCTTCTTACGTCACTCAAAATGCAGATCAAATCGTAAATAGTATCAATTGGTTTCATCATCAAAATCCGAGATTCAACAATCTCCCCCCTTTTGATGATGACAACCAATTGATGACGGAGTTAACCTTAACTCCCCCTATCAATATATCATATTGATAGAACTTTATAATTCATAGAATTATAAATATTTTACCATTGCATGCATCATGAATATTGAAAGAACTAATTAATCATATCATTGCATGCATCATAAAATCATGCATAATCAAAATATCGAAGTACATCATCCTATGCATGATTGTCATCATGACTTCTCCCCCTTTGTCGTCAACAAAAAGGAGAAGTGCAACTAGCAAAGTTTTTTACATATAATTTTAAATTATTATATTATAAATATAATCTCTAGTTTTATCATCATACAAGCTAGTAATTTTCTTTCTTTTTTTTTTAGAAGTGTAATTTTTGTTTCTTTGCAAGTTAGTAAGTTATGCCTCTTGAGATAGCACTTTTGCTTCTCGTGAGATTGCAAGCTAGCAATTCTTTTTCCTATCAAGTTTTTTTTTTCTTTGCAATTTGTAACCTAGCAAATTCAGTAAGTTTTACATATGCAAGCTAATAAATTTTACTCCCCCATTGTTATTGTCAAATAGAAGGGAATAATACAATGTTCTAATTCTTTTCCCTTTACATCAATTTCCAAATCATGATAAAGATAAAGTATCATTCTTAATTCAATATGTTTGTGCATCATTATAGTTTCAAATTAAAATATGTATAATTTTAAAACCTTACATTTCATCCATACTTCATGCATACGACCAAAAATAAATCAATCATCATTATGGGCATATCATACTTGATACTCAAGCATTCATGATACATCATTTTGGGCATAATATTTATGATGCTAAGACATTAAAATTTTTAAGCATTTATCACTTCAAATATGATACCAAACATTCATCATTTATTTTCTTCCCCTTTGTCACAAACAAAAAAAGGGGAATAACACAAAAGTGGGGGGGGGGGGGGGGGGGGGAATTAGAAGAGGACTTAGCATCCTCTGCCCTCGGATTGTTTGAAGATAAAGAACAAACCTCGATTGACTAGTGACTAAAGGTTTGGGGAGAACTTGTACGAGAGAGACATTCGGACTTGAGACAAAAGAGTATAACTATGCCAGGATAAAGGATCGAAGATTGACCTACCTTATTAGGCATTGGGCCAAGGGAGAAGATACACCTAAGGAGGCCCTAGGGAAAAGGTTGAGAACTCCCAAGGCTCTGAAGACTCTGAACTCTAGAGGCTTAAATGGAGGAATGAATTCCACCTCATGGGAGAGAGGATTTATAAGGAGGAGACTAGTCTCTCTTCTTTCACAATCAAGACAAGTGTCCCTTTGAGCAAATCCTAAGAGGCCTATGATAGCAGAAAATTCTAAGACCTACCATAGTGGAGAGAGAACTTGAAATCTATCACAATAGAATAAGAATTCGAAGGCCACCATAACGGGGAGATCCAAAATCCACTATGATGAAGAGAGAACTTGAAACCTACCATGGCAGACTTGAAACCTGCCATGGTAGAGAGGTGTGCCAAAGGCATGTGAGTTAAGAAATCCAACCCGCTCTAATGGAAATTTACCACGATGGAGGTGTAAGGACAAATATGCTTGAGGTGTGATTCAAGAAACCTGACTCATACCAAGATAAATTCACTACGATGGAGGGGGAGGACCAAATGTGCTAAAGACATGTAAGTCAGGAAACCCTACCTACGCCAGTGTATATCTTCCACCACAATAAAGGTGCATGACCAATTATGCTTAAGGCATGTGAGTTGGGAAACTCAACCCACACCAAGGTATATTCACCATGGCGAAGGCACAAGACTAAATGTGTCTAAGATGTATGAGTCGGGAAACCTGACTCGTACCAAGCTATATTTGCCATGGTGGAGGCATAGGGCCAAATATGCCCGGGACATATAAGTTGGGAAACTTGACCTACACCAAGATAAATCCATCATGATGGAGGGAGAGAGCCAAATATATTTGAGGTGTATAAGTCAGGAAACTCGACCCACACTAATGTAAATCCACCATGACAGAAGTGCAATGCCATATGTGCCCGAGGCATGTGAGTCAAGAAACTTGACATATACTAAGGTAAATCTGCAACGACGAAGGTGCAAGGCTAAATGCGCCCTAGGTGTGTGAATCAGGAAACTCGACCCATGCTAAGGTATATTCGCCATGATAGAGGCATAAGGCCAAATGTGTTCGAGGCATGTAAGTTAAGAAACTTGACCCATGTTAAGGTAAATCTGCCAAGATAGAGGTGTAAGACCAAATATGCTTGAGACGCATGAGTCAGAAAAACCTAACCTGCATGAAGAGAAATTTGTTACGGTGGAGACGCAAGACCAAATACACTCGAGACATGTGAGTTAGGAAACTTAACCCACGTGAAAAGAAATCTACTACAAAGGAGGCACAAGGCTAAATGCACCCGAGATGTGAGTCGGGAAAACTCGACCTGCGTGAAAAGAAATATGCTACTACAGAAGCATAAAGCCAAATATTCCCAAGACGCATAGTCGAAAAAATCCGATCATGTGAAAAGAAATATGCTACGACGAAGGCACAAAGCCAAATGTGCCCAAGACGCGTGAATCGGAAAAACCCGACCCGCATGATGGAAAATCCACCATGACGGAGACACAAGGTAAAATGACTCCTATGTGCATGAGTTGAGAAAACCCGACCCATATGAAAAAAAATCCGTCATGGCGAAGGCATAAGGTAAAATGTACCAAATGCGTATGAATAAAAAAAACCCAACCCACGTAAAGAAAAAATTTCCACTACGAAGGCACAAGGTAGAGTTTACCCGAGATGCGTGCGTCGAGAAAATTCAACCCGTAAGAGAAAATCTCGAATGCTCATGTGTCGGATAACTTAAATATCACACTTTGAGTCCCTCTCGAAAGAGCTTGGAAGCATGCCTTCGGAGAGATAATGATAAGGGATATACTAATGACTACATCCAACACGTCACTACCACATGACACCCAATGATAGAGGATAAGAGGAAACTTTCTTCTTGTCATTTATGATGAGAAATATAAAATCACAGGCTTCCTTCTCGTCATTAATGATAAGAAAGATAACCACAAGCTTTTTTCTGGCCATTTATGAGGAAAAAGATAATCGTTATAAAAGCTTATGAAATGGGAGAATTTCTCTTGACTACTTATGCCCATAGTCATATACCTCGGATTATTAATTTGAGCATGAGACTAGGAAAAAAAAAATATCCATAGTAATATACCTCAAATTACTAACTTGAGCATTGAAGGAATCAAGAAAGGAAATATCTCTTGACCTCGATCTTTGTGTAATTGATACATCGAGAGCATGACATTTTCACGTTGGAGACGTTCTGAACAATCTTACGCATATAAGGTCGGATCACATTCGACTGACCAAGACGCCAGCGATATTTTTTCCTAACACTACTAATGAAATGACATAATAATTTATCCTTTTAAAAAAATAAAACATAAGAATAATAATTTCTATAATTGTTTTCATAAAATTATTCCATTTCTTCGGCATGGAAGAGGTTGCATGACAAGATAACATTTCCTCACCTATCATCCCAACATATTGGTGATAGCCAACGCAATAGTGCAAAGCTGCCCCACCTCACCGTTCTCGTCCGACAACGGTGAGGACACGCGCAGCTCCTCAAACCCATCTTCACAGTCCTGCGGCGACTCCGTGGTGGCGCTGAGATACGTCTTGGCATCCCAGAGACGATCATCCTCCAGAGCGCTGATCGACTCGGTGAGGGCCGGGATCAGATCGCTGTAGGTGCTCAAGCAGGTCTGCAGACACTGCTTCGCTTTGCGATCCGTCGCTACCTGAAGCAAGCTTTTGACCTTCGACTTAGTGGCGGCCGCTCTGGGGTACGACAGGTTGGTGGCGATGATCGCCAGCCCCTTCGTGTCCGCCGAGCAGCTTCCCGGATTTTCATGGAGGGACTTCACGCAGAAGTCGTAGTGGATGTTGGGGTCGTTGCCAGCCGCGGCCTCGCATGTCTCCTCCACCGAAGCGTCGGCAGGAGGAAGGTGGCAATAGAGGAGGAGGGCCAGCGCGAGGAGGAAACAAGTGGAAGAGGGCGGCGTCATTGCTTCCTTCAGATGAACTGCCACTCGTGGTTGGGTCACTGAGCAAAGCAGTAGTTCATAAGGAGATGGAGTTGACACCCATACAGAGAGCACTGCACGTCAAGTGAATGCCGATAAATAAATGCATGCATATCCATGGAGAATCTATCCGATACTTACACATCATCAGAAGTTTTGCCTATTTCGAAGGAAAATGTGCAGTAAGGGAGATGCGGATTAGATGTTTGTTAGCAAATGTGCTAATGAATACAGGCTTTCACATCACTAATAATTCAGTCCGTGTGCTTCGCCATTGCTGCCGGAGATTGAAGGCGAGAAGGCAGCAGGGCCGAGTCACCCCGGAACTTTCGTTTGGTGAATGTGATGTTTGATCGAGTACGGCTCGAACTCAATTGGAGTCCAACCTGACCCGACGTCGCGTTCATGGCATCAATCGAGTCGCATGCGACAAATTACGCGTCCAAAGTGCGTGCGAGGTGTTCGATTCTTGTCCTGTAGACGAACACAAGGAGAGCGCGCTCAGGCTGCCCGGTTCATGGTGGTAGCCGTCGGATTGGCAGAGTTTTAGTGCGTGCGAGGTGCTCGATTCTTGTCCCGTAGGCGAATGTCAAGTCTCACGCTTCGGCTGCCCGGTTCATGGTGGTAGCTGTCGGATTGGCAGAGAGTTTTAGTGCGTGAGAGGTGTTCGATTCTTGTTCAGTCGGCAAGAAATCACGCGTCCAAAGTGCGTGCGAGGTGTTCGATTCTTGTCCTGTAGGCTAACGTGAAGGCGAGCGCGCATCGGCTGCCCGGTTCATGGTGGTAGCCGTCGGATTGGCAGAGAATTTTAGTGCGTGCGAGGTGTTCGATTCTTGTCCTGTAGGCGAATGTGGAGGAGAGGACGCTTCCTCTGCCCGGTTCATGGTGATAGCCGCCGGATTGGCAGAGAGTTTTAGTGCGTCGAGGTGTTCGATTCTTGTCCTGTAGGCTAACGTGAAGGAGAGCGCGCTTCGGCTGCCCGGTTCATGGTGGTAGCCGTCGGATTGGCAGAGAGTTTTAGTGCGTGCTAGGTGTTCGATTCTTGTCCTGTAGGCGAATGTGAAGGAGAGGACGCTTCGACTTCCCGGTTCATGGTGATAGCCGTCGGATTGGCAGCAATTTAGTGCGTGCGAGGTGCTCGATTCTTGTACCGTAGGCGAATGTGAAGGAGAGGACGCTTCGGCTTCCCGGTTCATGGTGGTAGCCGTCGGATTGGCAGAGAGTTTTAGTGCGTGCGAGGTGTTCGATTCTTGTTCTGTAGGCGAGAAATTACGCGTCCAAAGTGCGTGCGAGGTGTTCGATTCTTGTCCCGTAGGCGAATGTGAAGGAGAGGACGCTTCGGCTTCCCGGTTCATGGTGGTAGCCGTCGGATTGGCAGCATTTTAGTGCGTGCGAGGTGCTCGATTCTTGTCCTGTAGGCGAATGTGAAAGAGAGGACGCTTCGGCTGCCCGGTTCATGGTGGTAGCCGTCGGACTGGCAGCATTTTAGTGCGTGCGAGGTGCTCGATTCTTGTCCCGTAGGCGAATGTGAAGGAGAGGACGCTTCGGCTTCCCGGTTCATGGTGGTAGCCGTCGGATTGGCTGAGAGGCAGAGAGTTTTAATGCGTGCGAGGTGTTCGATTCTTGTTCTGTAGGCGAGAAATTACGCGTCCAAAGTGCGTGCGAGGTGTTCGATTCTTGTTCTGTAAGCGAGAAATTACGCGTCCAAAGTGCGTGCGAGGTATTCGATTCTTGTCCTGTAGGCGAATGTGAACGAGAGGACGCTTCGGCCGCCCGGTTCATGGTGGTAGCCGTCGGATTGGCAGAGTTTTAGTGCGTGCGAAGTGTTCGATTCTTGTTCTGTATGCGAATATGCCCCCCCGGTTCGTGGTGTTAAAAGGGGCTCTTTGGAACAGCGGAGAATACACGTGGCGTTTGTGGTTCTCAAAGCCAGTGGTCAAACGCGGAAAAATAGGAGACGGAGAAGCCACAAAGGAGACTCGTGCCTGGCAGTATTAAACGCGGTGGTGGTGTTGGGAGCGCTTGCCAGAAGAGAAGCCGCCCGTTTTCTCGTAAAGGAAGACGAGAGGAGGAGGAACAGGAGCGAGATCCGGCGAGCCGCCTCTACCTTCCCGTAGATTCGTCTCTTTTCTGCCCTTCGTTTCTAAGAGAAATATGTCGATCTCTCCGGACTCGCACGCTTCTGAAAGGTACTGCTTCCTACCCCTCTTGTAGCTTCTCGTCTGGAGCGAGACATCGTAGATGCATCTATTTACGTGAACACTCGAGATTTCTTCTCGGAAATCGAGTCCTTATTGCTTGGAGTCGAGCGATTGCCTACGTCTGAGGATGAAAGGTGATCTATGAGTTATTTGTTTCAAGATAAGAAGAATTGAAATTGATGTTGAGATGGGTAGGGAAAAAAATGGAAATGTTAGCATCGAGATTTTTACCAGTTTGATTATGGTATTTCACAACACACTGGAGATAATTAATGAGAGCACAGAAATCAAATTCCATCACTGGCTGTCTTGCTTTGGAGGGTGGAATGTTTCTTTTGCAAAGTCCAAGTAGAAGCAAAAATGGATCCAATCTGGACTGGATATAACTCCAATGCTCTCTGCAGAGGTAGATGGTTTCTTTTGTGAATTGCAACTGGGGAAAAAATGGATGAAATCTGGATTGGATATTGGAAAAACTATATCTGTATCCACTTATGATTTTCGGACATTGATGTGAAACCAATGCATATTCAAATTAGATTAACATGAATAAATATGTAAATAATTGAATATTTCATGTGTCTAGTATTTTATAGCAACTAGATAGGATGTTTTATTCAAACAAATGGAAGAATGGAAAAAAGAGATAAAATGAGTGCATTATTACACGTAGAAATTTGATCAAATAACATTAGTTCAGAGGTAATGTTTTTCTTGGGAAATTTTATGCTTAGAGATATGGATATATGGATAAATGGGTCTGGATAGATTTGAACCGACATTGCTACCTGTATCAGCTAGATGAAGCAAAATTTGGACATGGATCATTTAAATGATATACGTTCATTTATCTGATCATCCAGCTACATCCATATATGGAAATGGATTGAGATGGATGTTATTCTCTTCCACCCCTACTTGCGATTGAAATATTATGTTGGACCTAGTTGGATGTCCATTAACCTTCTTTTGGTCAATTTAAACTTGCTTGTGACAAGCATAGGTCAAAATTGATGGTTTATGATATTATGTGCTTCTTTTTTATCATACCATCAATCCCATTTCAGAGTATGTGAAAACTATTAGCGCCTGTCTGAGACCTAGGGCTGTTCAGAGATAATCTTAATGTACTTTTTGAATCTCTCTTTAGAAATTTACGATTCTTTTCTATTTCAGTGTGGTTTCGTGGAGAACACAGAAGATAGACTGATAATTAAAAAGAGGTTGAAGTAAATAAGAGCTATTAGCAACAAAGAGTTCTTATATACACTTATATCATAGTGTAAATATCTAATAAATATCAATTAATATTGTAGTGAGTTATAGGAATGGAATTTCAGTGATGAATTGCTAAGATGATTCAAAGCATCGGCTTGGTTGATCTGGCTAAACAAAACAACTACAGTTTTTCTTTTCTTGTTTTCTACTTGAACCATTTAAAGAAGTGGATTTTCAACGTCAAGTAGCATGCTTTCCGTGGTAGGACAATGTTTTAATGACAAATCATCATAGTTTTGTTTGTTATTAAAATCCATGCTCAATTTGTTGTTCCTAAGCTACTAATAAGTATATAACTATACCATTGTAGTAGTTACTATTATGCTGGTTAGTATTTGAATAAAATGTTGAAGATTTCCTATTATTGGTTTTCTTGACTATTTATTTGCAAGATCAGACAGACGGATAATGTCTTCTCGGTCCAATCTACGATTAGAATTTTGCTTCGCTCATATGGGTCAGCACTGATTTATCTCCTTGACTTGTGGCAGTTCTCTTACTAGACTTGATCCGGTTGAAGCAGTTCTATTTGATGTCGACGGAACCCTGTGTGATTCGGATCCTCTTCATTATTATGCTTTTCGAGAAATGCTGCTAGAGGTACGATTTCCAATAGCTTTAATTGTGATAATCAATCCTTGTGGTGTTTGAGCTTCTGACTGAAAAAAAATTTACAGATTGGCTATAATAATGGAGTCCCTGTAGACAAAGAATTCTTCATAAAAAATATTGCTGGAAGGCACAATGATGATATTGCTAGTATCTTATTTCCTGACTGGGATCATGAGAAGGCCATTAAATTTGTTGATGATAAGGAAGCAATGTTCCGAAGGTATATTTCTGACTTTTTCACTGAGGGACAGTGTCACATATATTATTTTTCATAGGAGAGATTGCACTTTTGAATGTACAGGTTAGTATCTAAAGAGTTGAAGCCAATAGAAGGTCTTCACAAGCTATGCAAGTGGGTCGAGGATCGAGGCCTGAAGCGTGCAGCAGTCACTAACGCCCCAAGGCCTAATGCAGAGCTTATGATTTCAATGCTCGGTCTGACTGATTTCTTCCAAGTTGTAGTAGTTGGGAGCGAATGTGAGAGAGCTAAACCATTCCCTGATCCTTACTTGAAGGCTCTCAAGGAACTCAAGGCATCTGCTGAACATTCATTTGTTTTCGAGGTTGCTTTTCTTAAATTATATTGTCTCACTCATCCCGACTTTCCCCTTTCCTACCATCAATCCTAACTTCTCTTCATCATTTCTGAAGGACTCAGCATCAGGAATAAAAGCCGGTGTAGCTGCTGGAATGCCTGTTTTCGGTTTAACAACCAGGAACCCTGAGAAGTCTCTGTTAGAAGCAGGAGCTTCTTTCCTTATAAAGGACTATGAAGATCCAAAGCTTTGGATGTCATTGGAAGAACTGAACAGGGTACAACAATCCTGAACACTGCTGATGTTAGAGAAGAAAATTGGAAAAACACTCATAGAAACACCATAACATCGAAACTTATATACTGGGGTACAATTTTATACGAAAACATAAACATTTTCCTTTTGGTTGTATTTGGTTTTTGTTACATTGAATTAATTATCTGGTAAATCTGATGATCAAGACATCTGCAACCACATTTATACATTGAATAAGAAGATTGTGATGGAGAAGTTCACTTCTTGGATTGCTGATCCAGTACATGTTCTGTATCTGTTCTCTAAATCTCCGAATTTGTGTACATAATAACTGATCTCCAATTTCTTGATTTGATAGAAAAAATATTTTTTTGCCTTTTTAAAATAATCAGCAAATTGTGATTGCATGGAGGGTTCTATTAATGTTCCAAACATGCTCACTCCGGACAACGTAATATATATTTATACATTTATGATGCTTTTTTGCTTCTTATACAATGAGTATATTAGCAATTGAAATGATAAAGATAAAAAAATTTACATTAGTTCTCAAAGAAAACGCCATTCGGCCCAAAACAAGCCCAAAGTAGTAAAGCCACGGCCCAATTCAAATGCCATTCCCTAAACCCAATGTGACAATGTCCTATAAACCCCTGTTTCGCTTCAGCAGCGCGCAGCGAGAGAGAGAGAGAGAGAGAGAGGGATAAGGCTGGAGTGGCTAGATAGAGAGAGGGCGGAGAAGGCCGGAGAAGAAGGGTGATGACGAGTCTTCGGCTGGCGATGGACACGGCGTTCTGGGACCTGAACGTGTCGTCGGCGCAAAACCTGGAGGGCACGGCCCGGGCCGTCCCAGGGGAGGCGGCGCCGTTGGGGATGGCCCGGGCGAGCCGCCTCCTCCGCCCGCAGCAGCTCTCCTTCCTCTCCCGCGCCTTCCCCCTCGGCCTCGTCCCTTCCTTCGCCCCGACCCCCCGCAAGGACCTCGGGTCCTTCGCCATCCAGTCCCTCCTCCTCGGCCCCTCCTCCGACAGGTGGTAAGCATCCATTTCCCCTCTGATTCTGCTATGTATCCCTAGATCTATATCGCGCACTATTGCAAGGAATTGATAGCGTGCTCTTGTGATCCTATACTGGACGATTGTTAGGTGGATGGGATTAGTTGGCCAATTCCGTCCAAGAAAATTGATATCAAATATCAAGAAAGAAGTGACAATGGGAGATGAGCTAGAGTTGCCTCAGTTCAAGGACGTTGCAAAGCATTTTCTGGACAAGTCGCTGTATGCACTTGGTTTGTTCTCGCAAATTTCTCTAACACCGGAGACCTCATTACTCTTCAATGTGGAAAGACATGGTGATAAGACGGGCCAACGTGCAAAAGCAATGCTCTTGCACGAGGTAAATTTAACGAAATAGTTCATCTTTTATGGCAGATTTTGTTATTGCACTTTCTAGTCATAGACAACTCAGACGCAGTTTAGTCGCAATAAGCGTAATTAAAATTTTGAATTATTTATGTCAGGTAATATAATTTTCAAGTGAAGTTATAGGAATCTAGATTATATGAAGTTAATGATAATTGTCCTCTTGCAGACCTTATTTTAAATGTCTCCTAAATTAGGATACATATCTTTGGGTGCCTCTTTGGGATAAATTGTTGTGTCTTGGTTCTGTATGATTCATTCTACTTGAACTGTGCTATTTTACTGTCTAGCTGTAATTCTTGGTTACTTGTGCCTTTGCAGCTGCCAAGTCATGATGTTACAATAGAAGCAGCATGGCCTGAGTTGTTTCTGGACAGTAAGGGAAATTATTGGGATGTTCCAACTTCAGTATCCCTAGATGTAACTTCTCTAATACCTGACACTGGTTTGTGGTATCGTTTTGGTTTACACAAAAACAGTGGGCAACCTGAAGCTCGCAACTCTTCATCTACTGATATTCCCTTGACTCTTCTGCCTGGAGTATGTGCCAAAGCAGCTGTTTCATATGAGAAGAGCATGGATTTTTGGAGGGAACAGGAGAAGAGTACTAGAGCAAGAAATTTGGTCAAGAAACCTGCATGGATATCCTCTTATGATGAACGACTCGAAGAACCCCATGCAACAATATCAGGAATCATTGGTGAGAAAATTATCTAGAATATTTAGCTATTGAGTTTCTTATAGAAAACTTATGATTATATGAATATTCCAATCACTTGGATGTTGTATAGTTATTATATAGTTTGTTCAAATATTTGTTTCTTTTAATTAATCTCATGACGTATGGTTTTGCTGAAACATGCAAAGTTGTAAAAAAAGAATGGGTCCCTTCATCAAATTTATATTAAGTTGATTTACCAAACCATCATTTCAGTTGCAGTCCCCTGAGCCTGATGAGAGTTTTTGGTTTTGCTGGATTTGGCCATTTTGTGTCAGCTGGCCTATCTGGATTGGCTTGTGATTTTACATAAAAAATTCAATAGAAGTATATAGATATCATGACTATTAAGAAAAAGGTGCATAGGTATCTGCTTTAGTGGTCATAATCAAACCACACTTAAAAAATTATTTCTTATGTTGATCTTTTCTGAGGCCACCGAATTTTGGCCTACTTGGAGCCAACTCCTCTGCCAGTTCTTCCAGACTGTGATCTAACAAACTGGATCAGCCTGTATGCAAAGCCATGTGCCATTGCTTTGGTGACAGCAATAACCTCCCGTAAGGACTATCAACTACTTGTACCTGATTGTTCAAGTGTTAACTATAGTTCTTTCTTGTTCTTAGAATTTTGACCTATTCATTTGTGTCATGCATAGAGTTTATCTTTACCTGGCATTACGGCATTACAAAAAGGTTTTCTGAACATTCCTGCCACTTGGGTTATTGTTCGAAGGTTGTTGTAGAGCTTAGCTCTATATGATTTGCATTACTGAAAGTTGATTCAGTTAGATGTTTTGATGAACAAATTTTTTTCTGGCTGTATTTCATTTGGAGCCACTGTATTCTAACTTCTGTTTTACATATATTGCTAGTCTCTTGCTTTTGGAGTCATGAGCAGTAGTTTGTTTTAGGACTGTGATCTTCACTGGAATGATAAAATTGGATTAGAATGTTTTAACATTTTCTAGCTTGGAAAATTAGGTGCCCACACTAATAAATAGCCAATCTTGGCCACAATATTAGTTTTTCATGTTTTCTCATTGCATGGGATTTCAAGTTGATTCCTTGCTAGGAAGCCTATGCTGGCTCAAGCAGATTAAGTTGAGCGCCTGTGCTCTCCGTCCGAATTTATTTATGTACATGGTTTTGCTTAGGTGCTAGTTCACCTTAAAATCTGTTTGAACATATGCTCATCAGGCCCACATCTTAAGACCCTACTTTCTTTTCTTTTCTTTGCTTAAGGTCATTACCTTCCCAACTGGTTTTTGCAACTAAAGCAGTGCATTTGGATGTTGAATTGATTTTGACATTGTACGATGGGTAATTTTGGATGTAACATTTAACTGTGGATTGATATTGATGTCTTTATACAAGTTATATGCTTCTGACATAAATCTCTGTTTTTTCTTTCTTTCATTTCTTAGGTGGTACTTATGCAGCATGGTTTGGAGATGGCAACATTTCGAATCCTAAAAGAAGAAATCAATTTCATGCAGACTTCTTTGGCTCATTATGCTACACGATTCAGCATGGAAAATTTAAGAAGGATTTCAATGATCTTAGAAGAATAAGTGCTCGCTTGGACATTTGTTCAGCTTCAGCATTTATGAAAGGTGTCAGCCATCTGATATTTGACACTACCAAACGGCAAGTTGACACAGAATTTAATCCTCTTGCTACCCCAAGGCTTAATGTAATCCTTCAACAGCAGGTATATCTTTCTACCTTATTCTTGTTTTTCTCTTCATAATATGCTCGATGCCATGTCCAATATATAATTTTTTTCTTTGACATATAGCTATAGAGTTGTACCTAGTTTAACTGTGACTCTCTTTGACAACCCTATGGTTAGCTTTATGAGCATTTTGCAACTGAACTAAACAGTACCAAGGGATGCATTATATCACATGCTATTCTAGACTCTGTACTTGGTACATTCTGTATATTATTAGCAGAAAGTCTAATATATATTTGAAATTTCACTAATAAAAAAGGACCACTGGTTGTATTGTTAAACCAAATTTAACTACTTGTCATTAGTAACATAGAATCCTTTTAATTTTTAATAACTGGTAATAATTGGAAATCCTTTTCTTATAGTTTTGTGCATGTTTTTGATAATATTTAGGTAAGTTATCTTCCTTCATTATCTGGATCTTGCAATAAACCATTTCTTTTACAGGTGGCAGGGCCCATAGTCTTCTCTGTGGATTCCAGAGTATCCCTGGTATCCCCATCTGGGAAGCACATGCCTTGTGTTGATGATGTCATGTTTGGCTTGAGCTACTCTTTCAGGAAGTTAAAATCTGGGAAAATTCTGGCTTGGTTTTCTCCTAAGAGGAAAGAATCAATGGTTGAACTGCGCCTTTTTGAGTTTTAGAATCTAATTCTTCCGTTCCCCTAGGTTCTAGTGTTTCTCTTCTTTTTTTTCTTTATTTCTTTTTTCTGTTTGCATTTAGGACTTCGATTTTTGTAACAAGTAACGACTGCTCGGGCAAACTTCGTCGGTCTTAGATTCCAAATGTGAATTATTTCTTTATATTGGCTACATATTTTTATTCATGAGATCTGATTTTACATCTTTTGTGGTTGAAGCATGCAAAATGATGACCTTGCCCTACCAATCTATTATGGACACCTGCAGCACTAAACATCAGGCTGAGCTTGCACTAATCTGTTGTCTACTGGAGGGCCAGAAAGGTTTGATCTCTGCATTCTTCTAATATTTGTACCAAATGGTTGAGATCCACTCTTTCTATGATTTGACTGTTCTTAATCCTGTCTTATTCGGTGCTTAGCTTTGAACCTGCTAAATGGTACTTGAGAGAGCATATCTACTCTCATGGATGTTAAATTTCATTTTGTTGGATGTCAAACGTTGGTGTATAGCCAAAATATTCATCCACTTTCTCAAGCTAACAAGTCATTTTTACTTGAGAGAGCATTAGCTACAAAAAGTGTTGATGTTTGATTAAATTTGAAGCATCTTTTAATTATATTAAATTGAATATGATCATGAAGGATATTTTTATCAAATCATGAAGCATCTTTTGACTATAATGTTATTGATCATGATATGTCCTTCGATAATAATGTAGTCATCTTTACTTTAAAGCATGCTTCAACATCCTGACTATAAAGTGTCGTTCAATGATAACACAAGTGAATTTGACCATGAAACTCTTTTTTAATGATGATATAATCAAATTTAATCATAAAGGATCCTTGAATTTGATCATGAAACTTTTTTTAATGATGATATGATCAAATTTAATCATAGAGGATCCTTTGTGTAGTCAAATTCAATCACGAAGTATCTAAAATCTTATAATAATTCAAACCTAAAATAATGGTGTCATCTAGGTGATGTGATCAAGTTATCCTGTCTGAACCCCTTCATTATTCTGAAGTATAGTGGGGGCATATGACAAAGGCGTCTAACATGTGGGTAACGTAACAACACATCAACTATACTCAGAAGCCTCTTCAGCCCCAAGACAAGTGGCCCACGTGGTAGGCATAGTGGCACCAACCACGAGGTTCAATGGTTCAGGTATCTCTTGTCCCAGTAATTTTCAATAATCATATGAAATTGCTTGCATGAATAACTCCCCACTTAATCATAATGGTAACCAAAGCCCTCTAGCAAAAAATCGCCTACGTTAACTCACCCAAAACTCTTTGAATCTTTGGAATCTTAAATTACTCTCCTTCCAAGTTATTAGCTTAAGTACGCGTTAAGGAAAAATTTTATTTACGTCTTGATTAGCTTGACATGGTCCAAACCCGTATGCATAGGATTATTCGAAGTGTCTTATAGGCGGAAACATCGTGTTCCCAATGTGTCACATGCATGAAGACTAAGGTCGGGAGAGGTTTCTCGACCTGATTCCTTTGATGCTCAAATTAGTAATCCAAGATATATGAGTATGAACATGAATAGTCAAGAGAAGTCATCCCCTCTTCTCTGTGTTAAAGGTGAGCTTTATATATGATCATAAAGAGTACGAAGAAAACTTATGATTGTCTCTTTCCTCATAAATGGCGAGAAGAAATCTAGTGATTATATTTCTCTTCATAAATAACAAGAAGGAAGCTTCGTCTTATCCTTCCTCATTGGGCGCTAAGTGGTAATGACGTGTCGGATAATTAGTCGTTAGTATATCTCCTATTATTGTCCCTCTCCTAAAGGTGTGCTTCAGGGCTCTTTTGAGAGGGACTTGAAGTGCGATGTTTAATTCATCTAACGTATAAGCATTTGGGATTTCCTCTTACGGGTCAGGTTTTCTCGACACATGCGTCCCGGGCACACTTTACCTTATGCCTCTACCATGGTGGACTTTTTTCTTTTACGTAGGTCGGATTTTTTCTACTCATGTACCTCTGGCACATTTTACCTTATGCATTTACCATGGTAGATTTTTCTTCAAGCGGGTCGGGTTTTCCCAACTCACACATCTTAGACATATTTTACCTTATGTCTATACCGTGGTAAATTTCCCTTAACATGGGTAGAGTTTTCCCGACGCACACGTCTCAGACACATTTGGCTTTGCGCCTCTATCATACCAGATTTTTCTTCACACGGGTTGGATTTTCCCAACTCACATGTCTCGAGCGCATTTGGTTTTGTATCTCCACTATAGCAAATTTCTCTTTACGCAAGTCAGGTTTTCTTAATTATGCGTTTTGAACATATTTAAGCCTTGCGCCCCCGTCGTAGCAAATGCGGGTCAAGTTTTCCCAACTCACATGTTTTGGTTGCATTTGGCCTTGCACCTTCGTCGTAGTAGATTTCTCTTCATGCAAGTCGGGTTTTTCTGACTCACGCATTTTATGCATATTTGGCCTTGTGTCTTTGCCATGACAGATTTACCTTAGTATGGGTCGGGTTTCTTAACTCATTTGCCTTAGGCACATCTAGCCCTATGCCTCTGTCGTAGTGGATTTACCTTGGTACGAGTCGGGTTTCCCAACTCATACACCTCGGGCACATTTAGTCCTGTGCCTTTGTTGTGGCAAATATACCTTGGCATAAGTCAAGTTTTTCAACTCACACATCTCAGGCACATTTGGTCTTGCGCTTCTATCATGATAGATTTACCTTGGCGTAAGTCGAGTTTCCCAACTCACATGCCTTAGGCACATCTGGCCCTACGCCTCCGTCATGATGGATTTACCTTAGTGTGGGTTGAGATTTTTGACTCATATGCCGAAGACACATTTGGCCCTGTGCTTCTATCATAGCAAATTTACTTTGGCACGAGTTATGTTTCTTAACTCACACATCTCGGGTACATTTGACCCTATGCCTCCATCATGGAAAATATATTTTTGTGCGGGTCAGATTTTTCGATTCACATGCCTCGAGCATATTTGGCCTTACACCTCCGTCGTGACGGATTTACCTTGGTGCAGGTTGGATTTTCCGACTCACACACCTTGGGCACATTTAGCTTTGTGCCTTCGTCGTGATGGATTTCAAGTCCTCTCTCTACCGTGGTAGATTTTCAATCTTGCCACTATGGTGGGCTTCAAATTCTCCCTCCTTCATGGTAGATTTCAAGTTCCCTCTTTACCGTGGTGGATTTCGAATCTTCTCGCCTCAGTGAACTTGAAATTCTTTCTTCACCGTAGTGAGTTTCAAGTCCTCTCTTTGTCATAACAGATTTTGGATCTCCCTACCATGGTGGGCTTCAAGTTCTTGCTCCGTCATGATAGCTTTCAAGTCCTCTCTTCGTTGTGGCAGGTCTCAGACCTTCCTATCGCGACAAGCCTCTTGGGATTTGCCCCCAAAAGGACACTTGTCTTATTACAAGAGGACAGAGTTCGATCTCCTCCTTATAAATCCCCTCACCTCGTAGGGTGTGATTCATTCCTCCATCTAAGCCTCTAGTGTCTAGAGTCTTTAGAGCCTCAAGAGTTCTCAGCCTCACCCCAAGGGCCTCCTTAGGAGCGTCTCTCTTATCGCTTTGGTTCTCGATAAGGGAGGCTGACCTTTGAGTCCTTCATCTCGACATAAGTTCTGCTCTTCTATCTCAGGTCAGGATGTCTCTCCTCTCTCATATAAGTTCTTCTCGATCCTTTATCTGTTAGTTAGTTGAGGTTTATGCTTCATCTTTGAATAATTCGAGGGTGGAGGAGGTCGGGTTCTCTTCATTGAAAGGGGCCTCTCTTGTGAACTGAGGGTTCTTTGAGGGTTGGAGTCCAAAAGTTCTCATGATTGTGATTCGGTGGTGAGCACACCTCTCTTGGATCACCTATGAACTAGGTATTTTATCTCAACCAAATTTGACCTACAAGTTCCCCAACCCAGTCAACACACTTTTGATCTTATCCTAGGGTCTTTTTGCTTATCTTGTGATGCCCTTGAGATGGGCCTTCATCTTTCTTTTCACCCAGTGATAGTATCTTTCCTTCAATGGCGGGGAATATCATCTTCCCAAATGGCGCCCAACTCATGATGTCATTTGATAGTATTCATCGGGGAATACCAATTTGCTAACATTATTTTGACCCGAACCCTTTTTGTCACTTATTTTCGGTTGTGCAATGGGAGAAATAGCTACTACTTATCCGATCGGGGGGGGGGGCTTCAAGGTCAGGGATGCCCCTTCCAACAACAAGGGCCGGAAGGAGTGTTTTTTTCTTATGAGTTCAAGTCAAGATTAGGGGTTCAACCTCACTTAGTTAACATGTTGCATTGATAATACCCCTCCCTTCTTGTTGGATAAGGAGGCAGATCAAATGCTTCAACTGAGGGACATACTTTTTTCCTCCGATTTAGTTTGAAAGATAGATGAGGAATGAGCGATCGATACGGGTCTCAACTCAACTCCTTGGGGTACGACCTGAACTTTCCCTCGTTTGACTTGACCTTTCTTTTTAATATTCTATTTTGTGATTTGGATTCTTTACAAGCATGAATCTACACACTTTGAAAAAGAAAGAGCTTGGCTCTTCATCGGGTGTGGTGGAGTCCCATTCGGTCTTAACAACTGTTTGCGAGCCGTTGGTAGAGGCATCGGATCCGCCTTGGTTTGGCCATCATGACAATAGCAATTGACTAAAAAAGAAACATAAGGTTATAGCGAAGAAGACCCCATGCCCTCAAAAGGGCGACATGCCCGAAGAGTCGGCTCAGGAAATGGAGCCTCCCCCGACTATAATGCTAGTGCCTCTAGGAGGTGGAAGTTCTAAGTTGGGCTTCAGAAAAAAGGAGAGAAGGTTATGGTCGATGTTGGACCTGTGCAAGGGGAAGCTCTTGCCCTTCATGACCTTGTAGATTATCGACTTGTCAGACCCGACCTCGGAGACATCGTTACAGCCTTGACGGGAAGATATGAGGGAGATGCAAAAGGTGTGGGGTGAAGGCTCGACTACAGAATTGTACTGTCGTGGATCCCTGTGCTCGGGGATGGTGAAGCAGCTCTATTGCTCCCCATCAGAGGTCCTAATTGACATTTGCTATCGAAATGAAATGATGGTAAGTTAGGCTGCTACTAGCTCCTTCGGCTTCACTTCGCTAACTTGTTCATTTTTTATTTGTAGCATCACCACTATGTGACGACTCTAATTGATCATGTCCAAGATGCTAGCACCATCGTTCACCGATAGTCTACTATGGTTGACGACCTCCTAGCTGAAGTCGAGGAGTTGAAAAAAAGGGAAGCCTCCTCTACTATCACCAAGGTCGAGGCTCGAGTGACCAAATTGAACTGTCAATTAGAGGATGTTGAGCGGTGCCTAGTTACTCTCGCTAAGCAACAAAAGGAGGTCCGAGGCCATAATCGTGCAATGGAGGACAAGCTTCTGTGGCTCACCTAAGAGCTAGACATAGTGAAGATATACAACTCAAAGCTCACTTGAGTGTTGGACACGGTGAAGATACATAGCTCGGAGTTCACCGAGGAGGTTGCAATGGCTACTAAGGATGCCTATAAGCTAAAGGAAGTATTGGAGGGTGAGTGGAGCTGCATATCATAGTACTAGGAGGAAGCTATCACCAATTATAAGATATCCGTCAAATTCCAAAAGGGTCTGGAGAGGACAATGCAGGTTTTGTACCAGTTCGAGTATCAGATCACCCTAGCCCACTTCAAGGCGAGGTACCCCGAGCTAGAGCTTGAGGAGGATCCATTCATAAATTATCCTGAGGACCAGAACATCCCGATGGCGACTAAGGTGCCCTTCGACAATAGCAGTAACTCGCCTCCTCACCCAACCGCCTAAATTGTTGCCTTCATTTGTTGATCTCTCCCTTTTCTGTTTTTGGTCATTAGGTCAGTCTATCCAACTTATTTTTTTGTCTGCATTAATAGCATTTTATTTTGATAGGTCAAGGCATCATCTCAGATGTAAAAGCTTGACTTTGTAGGTGTATGTGCTTCTAGGAGCAATGGAACTCTCTTTTCCAACATTTGGTGCTTAAGGGTAGCCTTTCCCGGTCTACAACATTCGAGACCTTAGGGATAAAACTTCTTCAAATTGGCGATATGACACGTTCTCGATAATGTCATACCCTATGTTGTCCTGAAGCGATGTGTTTTATCTTGGATGACTTCGACGATTCGATATGGCCCTTCCCAATTCAATGTCAAGTTACCTTTGGGTCACGAACCTCAGCCTTTTAGAGCACCATGTTCTATAGTCCAATCCCCTAAGGGTGAGCTCCTTGATCGTAGAGCTTGGCCACTGTTCTTCTATATCTTAGTGCCCATAGATGTGCTTCAACTCTAACTTCACTAATCAAGTCAAGTTTGGCTCGATGTCCCTCTTCGGATTCTTTGTCAAAGCTCTCGACCTGAGGTGTCAAGAAGACTATCTCGGGTGGCAGAACAACCTTGGTGCTAAATGCCAAGTTGAACAACGATTCCCCTGAGATAGTCTTGAGTGTCGTCCAAGAGGTCCACAAGATGCTTTGTAGCTCATTCACCAAAGTGCCCTTCGCTTTGACAACCCTCTTATTCAATTCTTCGAGAATGGCTCAATTAATGACCTATGCGAGCTCGTTTATTTAAGGATGAGCTACTAAGTTAAATCTTAGTTGAATCCCATGGGACTAGAAAAACTCTTTGAATTTCATATTATTAAATTGAATCCCGTTGTGAGGGCCCTTGAGGATTCCGAAGTGGGTAATGGTGTTTCTCCATACGAACCCCTCGACTTGTTTCTCGGTGATTTAAGGTAGCGGTTTGACCTCTACCCACTTCATGAAGTCTACTCCCATGATGAGAAACCTCTTATAGTCGAAAGTTGGTGGAAAGGTTTCTAAGATGTCCATGCCCCACTGGGCAAAAGGCCATGTGCAATTGATCAAGCTCAAAGGGACCGTCGACTACTGTAGTACCAACATTTGGCACTCGTGGCACCTTCAGACGTAAGTGATTGTGTCCTTACGTAACGTCGGCCAGTAGAACCCCTACTGAAGCACCTTGAATGCAAGGGTCTGTCCACCTATGTGCTCCCTACAAATACTTTTATGCATCTTGATGAGCACCCTCTCGACTTCTTATGGTGTTAAGCACCTAAGAAAGGGTTTGCTAAAGGACCTACAGTACAAGCGATCGTTAATTATGCCATAACATGCTTGATGATGCCTGACCCTTCGAGCAGCCATGAGGTCAACAAGAATTGCTCCATCTCTTTTGTAGTGCAAGATCTCATCAATCCAACTTGGTTCCTCCTCGGCCATGACCATGTTGTGCCCTTCAATAGTTCAAATTAGTAGCATCTCGACTATCAATCAGCTTCCCCTTGGAGCTCTGGTGGAGGCTAACCTAGCTAGTAAGTTAGCCTAGGTATTTTTTTGTGCGAGGTATCTATAACACATTGAGTTAAGAAAAGCTTCGGGGTAACTGTCACACCTCGACAAGATACTTTGCCATGGTCCTGTCCCGAGTTTCGTAGCTCCCGTCAACTTGGCTCATGACCAATTGTGAGTCATTGAACATTGTCAAGTCTTCTACTTGGAGCTCTCAGGCAAGTTGGAACTTATGAGAAATGCTTCATATTTGGCCTCATTATTGGAGATTTTAAACTCGAACTATAAAGCTTGTTCATGCACTTGCTTGTTCGAACCTTTCAAGACAAGTCCAGCACTGCTGCTTTCTAATATGGTAGTTCTATCTACGAACATGGTCCATGCCAAGGGGGTGTGCTTATTAGCTTCGATCTCGTGTGAGGGGGTCAACTTCAATATGTAATCTACCAATGCTTAAGCCCTGATGGCAACCCTAGGTATATATCAGAGTCGAATTCACTCAGCTCTACCGACCACCTCCTACACTGAGACATCAAATCACAAAAGGATTTGCTTGAGTGATTAGTCGATGATCACCTATATAGGATATGCTTAAAAATAGGGACAAAGCTTCTACTATGCTTTTGAGGTGATCATCCGGGCGAGGTGGTGCTTTAGTTTATCAAATGCCTCTTGGGACTTCTTGGTCAATAGGAAAACTTTTGGATTTTTCAATGCCCAGAAGAAGGGCAAGCACTTATCGCTAGACCAGGATAGGAACCAGGTAAGCACCGCTATTCATACTATTAACTATGCACTTCCTTCACTGACCAAGGTGGATGCATCTCCAATATGGTGTGGACCTTTTTAGGATTTGCATCTATTCCTCTCTGGTGAATAATGAATTCAATAAATTTTCCCGAGCTAACTTCGAAAGCACACTTGGACAGGTTGAAACGCATGTTATATCTCTTCAAAATCTGAAACATGTCGACCAAGTCTACCAAATGTAAGTTAGCTATTCTACTTTTGTCTATCATGTCATCCACATACATCTCGATGTCCCTCTCGGTCTGATGCTTGAATATTTTATTTATCATCTTTTGGTATATTGTCCTCGTATTTTTTAATCTAAATGATATGACTTTATAATAATATATGCTTTGGTCCATGATAAAGGAGGTATGTTCATGATCCCGAGGCACTATCCTTATTTAGTTATATCTCAAATATCCATCAATAAAGGTGAGGAGCCCATGGCTCGAGATAGCATCAACTAACTAATCGATCTGAGGAAAGGAAAGCTATTATTTGGACATGCTTTGTTGAGATCAGTGTAATCAACATACATTTTTCAATTTCTATTAGGTTTTTTAACCAATACAATGTTAACAAACCATTGAAGGTGCTATACTTCGGCAATAAACCCTGCCCCTAGTAGTTTGTCCACTTTATCGCTAATTGTCTGCTAGCGGTTGGGAGTGAACTTACGAAGCTTTTGCTTCATAGGTCGGACCTTGAGGGAGATGTTCAAATGGTGTTGGGCCACATCGAGGTCTATTCCTAGTATATCTCTTAGTAACCATATGAGCACATCAGCCATTTTCCCTGAGAAAGTCGACGAGTTGCATTCACTTCTCCTCATGGAGTGTCACCATAATCTTAATAACCCGAATAGGATGGGCCTTGTCTAAAGGTTCCTCAACTAGTAACTCCATTGGTTTTGGATGTGAAAGAGGTTTAGCGAAATCTCGGGGGTCTAATAGTGGTGTCTTAAGTCAGGCTTTCTTTAATAAGGAGATTGTCATCAGATAGCACTAGCGAGACTCCTTCAAATTGCTCCTTAGCTTCCCGACATCGATTTTTGTTGGTAACTTTATCACCATGTGATAGGTCGACGACATAGCCTTCAACCTATTGAGTATTTTTATCCATCATCTTTTGGTATGTTGTCCCCGTATTTTTCAATCCAAATGATATGACTTTGTAATAATATATGCCTTGGTCTATGATAAAGGAGGTATGTTCATGATCCTGAGGCACTATACTTATTTGGTTATATCTCGAAAACCCATTCATAAAGGTGAGGAGCCCATAGCTCGAGATAGCATCAACTAATTGATCGATCTGAGGAAGAGGGTAGCTGTTATTTAGACATGCTTTGTTGAGATTAGGTTTTTTAACTAATACAATGTTAGCAAACCATTGAGGGTACTATACTTCGACAATAAACCCTACCCCTAGTAGTTTGTCCACCTTATTGCTGATTGCCTACTAGCGTTTGCGTTTGGGAGTGAAATTACGAAGCTTTTTCTTCATAGGTCGAACCTTGAGGGAGATGTTCAAATGGTAGTGGGCCACATTGGGGTCTATTCCTAGTATATCTCTTAGTAACCATATGAGCACATCGGCCATTTTCCCTGAGAAAGTCGACGAGCTGCATTCACTTCTCCTTAGGGAGTGTCACCATAATCTTGATAACTCGAATAGGATGGGCCTTGTCCAAAGGTTTCTCAACTAGTAACTCCATTGGTTTTGGATGTGAAAGAGGCTTAGCGAAATCTTAGGGGTCTAACAGTGGTGCCTTAAGTTAGGCTTTCTTTGATAAAGAGACTGCCATCATATAGCACTAGCGAGACTCCTTCAAATCGCTCCTTAGCTCCCCAACATCGATTCTTGTTGGGAACTTTATCACTATGTGATAGGTCGACGACATAGCCTTCAGCCTATTGAGTGTGGGTCGACTTATGATCATGTTATAAGCCGAGGGGATGTCAACCACTATAAACTTGGTCATCATTGTTTTGGAGCAGGGTTCATCGCCGAGCGTAACATGCAGGCTCATGGTCCCGAGAGGGGAGATGGAGTCACCTATGAACTCCATTGGCTAAGAAGTAATAGGAGTGACATAATTAGTCGAGAGCCCAAGTTTTTGAAAAGCGTCAAAGTAAAGGATGTCGATAGAGCTACCTATGTCGATCATGACCTATTTACTTAGGTGTTAATCATTCTTATGTAGACCATCAGAGCGTCATCATGGTTTGGGTCGAGGTACTCCATCTCCTTGTCCTTAAAAGTTATTTTTGAGTCATCTTCTAACCTTGGGCACTTCTTGATGGTGGTTCGGGCTTAGGCTTTGCGACCTAAGGTGCTATCCCCTTCGAGGAAGGTCTCCCGATGATAACATTGATCTATCTCTCCATTGGGCCCCGAGGTTAAGGCAAAGGTTCCTAAGGTCTTCGAATGAATCTCCCAAGGTGCCCTTGATGAATGAGCTCCTTGATTTATTCCTTCAAATCACGATAGTTTTTTATGTCGTGGCCATAGTCACGGTGAAAGTGGTAATACTTCAATATATCCATCTTTTCCAATGGTGTCTTCACTAATTAAGGGTCTTTCAAGAATCTTTTTTCCTTTATCTATAAGAAGACTTCGGTTCTTGTCATGTTAAGGGGGGTCAACTCAAATCTCGAGAGAGGCAACTCAGGTTGATCTTGTTTTCTTCGCCAAGGTGACTTTAAGGTTGAAACTAATGGTGGTCGCTCCTACCATGACTTCTTATGCATCTCCTCGCTCGCGCTTACTTAAGACCATCGCCTTGATAACTAGGTATTGATTGGTCATCTAGAGGACCTCGAGAACGATCGTTGATGACCTCTCCACCAATGACTAGAAAAGGTGAGAGGGCTTGAGCCCCATCATGAAGGCTTGAATCATGAGTGATGGATGGGCTTCATGCACACTTCAGATTTTGTTGGTGAACTAAACGATGAAGTCACAGAGTATCACTTCCTCTCCTTGCTCGAGTCTGAGCAACATTGTCACCAATGGTCTTGGGTGTACATTCCCAAGGATGTATGGTTTGAACTCCTTTGCATGCCGAGTGAAGGAGATAACCGAGAGTAGCTTCAAATGAATGTACCACTCTTGCACCGAGCCTCTCAGCGTTGTTGGGGATGCATATCACATTAGAGCGTTCGAGATGCCGTAAAGAGACATATGGGTGCGGAAGGCAACAATGTGTTCAATCGGGTCGGTTCTGGGTGAATAGGGACCGACCCGAAGTGGGATCGATCGGATTCTCCCCCCTGAATTGTTGGAATTCTCCCTGCATCTCGTATAGGCATTGGTCCATTTGCCTCAATTGGACCCTCAAGGAATTATTCATTGAATTCACTGATTGGATCTCAGATTTAAGCAGAGTAGAGTGGTGGTGCGATGGTGCACTGAACTCAATAGTGTTGGGGAGTGGAGTGCTCCTTCGACTGGCAATTCCATGGACCTTGGGTGACCCGTTGGGGGATTCCAATGAGTATTGGTGCTAATGGTGGTTAAGGTGTCAATCATGGCTGAGATGGTGGTACCTTTTGTTGGGCTAGTTGAGACAAGAGTGAGGTGATAGCTTACAACATGCCCATGAGTATCTACACCTAATGGGTGAGGTTTAGGAACACCTTGGTAGGGATGAGCAGGTGGTTCAAGTTTGTCCCTCGGAGTGAGGGGCCTAGGTCATTGAACAGACGTCAGTACCTCGTTATTTATATCAAAGTTGATGCATCCATATGTGCGGAGGATGACAGTTGCCCCTTAATGGAGTATTCATTAAGAGGATTAGTGAGTGGACGCTCCTATGATATCAGACCCTCTTTCTAGCGTCAAAATATTAGGAAAAAATATCGTTGATATCCTGGTCAGCCTGACGTGGTCCGGACTCATATGCATAGGATTGTCCAAAGTATCTTCGAGGTAGAAACATCGTGCTTCTGAGGTGTCACCTATACGATAATCAAGGTTAAGAAAGGTTTTTCGATCTAATCCCTCCGATACTCAAGTTAGTAATTCGAGATATATGAGTATGGACACGAGTAGTCAAGATAAGTCATCTCTTATTTTTTGTGTTAAAAATGAGCTTTTATACCTAATCGTAAAAAGCATAAAAAAAACTTAGGATTATATTTCTCCTCGTAAATAGTAAAAAAGAAGCTTGTGATTACATTTCTTATCATTAACAACGAGGAGTCTTATATCATAAATGACAAAAAAAAATTTCATCTTATCCTTGTTGATTGGACACGACAATGACATCAAATGATTAGCATATCCCCTATCATTCAGGTATCAGACGTATAATCCTTTATCAAACATATTTATCTCTTAACCCTAAGCTTGTGACAAACTTGCACCCAAACCAAAATTGACTTTGAATCCTGAGAACAAATTATTTTTTATCAAGGTTTGGTTGTTTGTCTCAGAGAGAAAGGATAAAAGTAAAACACTTCTGAGTGCATTTAGGGTTGTATAATACACAAGGATTCTGGTTTGGCTTTGGGTTAATCGAAGAAAATTCTTAATTCTTATATAGTAAAGAATATGAGTGTTTTTTGTAAAGACAATGTTTTCTGGTTGAAACATAAAATTCAATTTTATTTTTTGATATGATCAATTTTAGTACGTGGTGAAATCGATCCTACTCAGATCAATTTTTCGAAGGTCGTGGCATTTGGAAGTAGTAAACAAGTTCGGCTAGGATTTCTTTCACTCGAGGGCGAAGAAAAAGCTCATAGTTCATTACAGTCAGACGTTTGATCTCCTAATTTGATTTGAACTTTACTTTGACCAATAAACATTATCATAATCATCAACGTAGAAAAATTGGATCCGTGGACCTCTCTAGGAGAAAAGTAAAAGTACCGGAAGCCTGTCTCTTTCTATCCCATATGAAATCTCAACAACATCATGCCATTGGACCAATGCATTTATCCTCTCTGCACGCCTTCATTCCCATCAAAGCTTGGGTTGACCTCTCACTGCGACAGGCCGGCTTCATCCCTCTTCTTGTTCTTGTTCCCATGTCAACCCAGCCGGCTTCGAGATGACTCAAAGATAATCCATCCTTCAGCTATACGCACCGAGGAACACACCGAGTTCGGCCGCAGTTGTCACGCTTCTTCTCGTTGACCCAAGGCTACCATCATTGTTCAGGAAGACATGAAAAGTCTTCTTGGATTACTCAAATCATTTGATATTGTGCTGTATCCGTCCAATGCGACGGCGCAGGTCATTTCTCTCTATAAACTCGCTTCTTTCCTCTTTATCTCTCATCCTTACCACCACCATGGACAGAAACCACCGTGTCCTCTTCCTCGGTGTTTCCCTCTTCTCCTGTTTCTTCACCATCATCCACTCGGAGGTCAATACTACTACTACTGGTGGAATCAGTACGAGCACTTCAATTCTCACCTCGTGCCTCCGGTCTTCTGGTGTCCGAAACTTCACCGTCTCCTCGTCTCCACCCTCCGCTGCTTACTCCCTCCTCCTCAACTCTTCCATCCGAAACCTTCGCTTCGCTGGCCCTGACACCCCCAAACCCAGCGCTATAATCCTCCCATGCACGAAAGAGGATCTCCGGAACGCTGTTCTTTGCCTGCGCAAGGTCTCCTTGGCCATCAGGGTGAGAAGCGGCGGCCACAGCTATGAAGGCTTGTCCTACACCGGCGACCCGCACGTTCCTTTCGCGGTCGTGGACCTCATGAACCTGAACAAGGTCCGAGTGGACCCTGACTCCCTCACCGCCTGGGCTGAGTCCGGCGCTACGGTGGGGGAGATATACTACGCCGTGGCCGCATCGAACCGGTCGCTCGCCTTCTCCGCCGGGTCGTGCACCACTGTCGGAAGCGGCGGACAGATCTCCGGCGGCGGGTTCGGGCTTCTCTCCCGGAAGTATGGACTCGCCGCCGACAACGTCCTCGACGCGGTCTTGATCGACTCCTCCGGCCGGGTCCTGAACCGGAAGTCGATGGGAGAGGACGTCTTCTGGGCGATCCGTGGCGGCGGCGGTGGCAGCTGGGGCGCCGTCTACGCGTGGAAGCTGCGACTCGTCCCTGTCCCGGAGCGCGTCACCGCGTGCACCCCCACCCGGTCCGGCCCGACGCGTTCGGTAGCCGAGTTGGTTCACAAGTGGCAGTACGTGGCGCCGAGTCTGCCCGACGAGCTGTACCTGTCCGTGTACATCGCCGGGTCAGGGGGCGGCAACGTCTCCGCCTCGTTCACGGGCTTCTTCCTCGTCCCGAGAGGAGCGGCGATCTCCTTACTGAGTCAGCGATTCCCGGAGCTGGGACTGGCGGAGTCGGACTGCGACGAGGTGAGCTGGATCGAGTCGGTGGTCCGATTCGCCGGATTGGACTCGGTGTCGGACCTGACGAGCCGCAGATCGCGGGGGAGGGGATTCTTCAAAGCCAAGTCGGACTACGTGCGGGCCCCGATCGGCAAAAATGGGCTGATCACAGCCCTTGATTGGCTATCAAAGAAGGAAGAAGCGTACGTTATATTGGATCCATACGGCGGGGAGATGGGGAGGGTGAGAAGCGATCGGATAGCGTTCCCTCACCGAGGGGGGAACCTGTACGGGATCCAGTACATGGTGGATTGGAGCGCGGAGAAGAAGGGGGAGGGGTACGTGGCGTGGCTGCGAGGGTTCTACGAGTACATGGGGCGATACGTGTCGAAGAAACCCCGGGCGGCGTACGTGAACTACGTCGACCTGGATTTGGGGACGGTGGACTGGAGCGGAGGTGGGCCCCGGAATGCGGTGGGTGAGGCTCGGGTGTGGGGGGAGCGGTACTTCTTGGGGAATTACGACCGGTTGGTGAAGGCGAAGACCCAAATTGACCCGCACAATGTCTTCAATAACGCCCAAAGCATTCCACCTCTTCCTACGACACGTGGCTAAATTAGAGCCACACATACCACCTAGTATTTTCTCGATACCCAAATAAATCTGTATGAAATAGAACTATATAAGAATATTATTTATTAGAATAATATTTACAAAAGCAGCTGGAGATTGCTCCATTATGTTGCAAATATGCCTTCGATGTTTAGAACAGTAAGAAAATTCGAAAAATGAAGTTATAGTTAAAGAAACAATCAGTATGTCTCGAGAGTAGTATTTCATTCTTCGGCACGATAATATTGAAAAAAATGAGCCTAATATTACCTACCACATTACTAATATGTGGATCAGAGGCTGTAGAATGTCCTTCCATGCTTATTCTAAGATTTCATAAGGTTTGAAACAAGAGGAAGCCGAGGAAATGGAAATACTGATGATACAGACACAAGATAGAACCAGGTTGAGCAGAGAACAAGGATAGACTCAGGTTTTGAGTGATGAGCTTGACTTCTGCTGCGGAGTGATATGAATTGTCCATGATATAGGATCTGCTGCGTGACTTCAACGAAGCCAGCCCACCATGACGTTGTTCTCCCCAACGGCGCCCGTTGTGGTGGCAGCTTCAGGGCGGCCAAAATGTTGATAATACCTACGAAGGAGTAGAAGCACAGAATCAACAGATGATTCCATGTTGTTCTAAGCTCCTGGAGAGACAAAGCTCATACCCAATCTGCAGAGTTGGTTCAGGGTAGACGGCGTTCGCAGGACAAGGATGCAAGGGGAGGGGATTGCCTTCAGCCATGGATTTGGATTCCCAGCACCTTTGAATCGCCCTGGAAGAGCTGCCTTCCACCTGAAGCTGAAAGCAAATGCCGATAGCTAGTAGGTCATCGAGGTGCATGAAGAGAATTATGTGGAGCTACTCATCTTGGATCAAAGAGAACCTTATCCTTTAGCTTCCTGTTAACCTCTTCCAGGTGACGCTCCTGCAAATGCAACGGACAAGGTGAAAGATCCTCACACAGCACATTGATAAGACCTTTTTTGTGCAAAGCTATGTGATTCTAACTGCAGTAAACATGTCAACTTGAAGCTAATTAAGTTGAGGAAAGGTTTTGGTTCATGTGCAGAATGAAGTATATGCGCGCACACATACAATGTCATGTTAATCTACAAAATGGCGCTTTCATTTAAATCAAGACAGTGAATGCATGTAGGTATAGTTTAGAAGAATCGTATACATTGATGAAGACAAGAAGGATTCTAAGCTGAAAATAATAGGGACAATAAAGATCACACAGTATGGTCAGCGACAAAACATCTGAAATTGTACTCCCTCAAACATTAATCATATGTACTTCCTGAGAAACAGCCAGTAGGGAGGATGAAATAGCTTACATTTTTCTGGAGTTCTTCTATCTGCTCCATCATTAGTTTTAACTGCATGAAGAAGAAGTTTATGAGAACTAAATTTTGCATCCAACAAAATTTTATCAAGTGGAGATTATCATAAGAGAAGTGAAATATGAGATGGAAATCACATATTTATATGGTAAAAAATTAGAAATTGTAACAAGTTTGGCATAATGAGTCAACCAAATCAATGATCATATATAACTCTAGTATATTAGTAGTGTCTCAAGTATTTGTGGTCATATATACCAGTTTTTGCCACTATTAACCTAGCAATATCACTTCTCAAACTAAAACCAATCAAATCTCCTTTTCTTTTTTATAGTAAGACTATCGTACATGTTCTTCTATCTCTACTTAGATTACTAGTTTAATCATTTTTTTTTATTTGGTTGAAGTATTTATTCATCTCTTCCAGATGTGATTTATCTTCTAATTTGAGCTTTACCTAATTATCCATGAAAGTAACTGTTTTTCATTTATATCTTTTCTAGTAATATCATATATCCTAAACTGATTTTCTCAAATTCATATCTTATATCTTAATTTTATCTAATCATCCATTCATGATGTTTTACAGTATGTAACTTAATTCTCATAGAATTTAAGGAACATTGCTACCATCAGGTATTTATAATTCTCTGTCTTCTATCAATCAGTCTTCTAAAAGGCAAAGAAGCCAAAGTTTATACTGCCTACAAATTTATGCCTTCATCTGCAATTTCATCATTACCTATTGTCTCATGTATTGATAAAAGTGGGCAATATATCTCTGCAAATCCCAAGCAATCAGGTAAGAGAAGAAGGCAAAGAAGCCAAAGTTTATACTACCTACAAATTTATGCCTTCATCTGCAATTTCATCATTACCTATTATCTCATGTATTGATAAAAGTGGGTAGCATGTGTCTGTAAATCCCAAGCAATCAGGCAAGAGAAGGCGAAGAAGCCAAAGTTTATACTACCTACAAATTTATGTCTTCATCTGCAATTTCATCATTAACTATTATCTCATGCATAGATAAAAGTGGGTAAAAAATGTCTGCAAATTCCAAGCAATCAGGTACACTACGTTCAATCTTCTGAACATACAAAGAATCAAGAACTAGAATGAATGGAATCAAAAAATTAAGAGGTAAAATACATTGTATCATGTATTTAAGGTTCTTTACATTATTGAATTAGATGGAAAAGAATAAGTTAAATGCTGTGCAAGAAGACAATGACAAGTCAATACCTTTGTTTGTCTGGATTGAGACAATGCCAAATCAAGTTGTTTTTCAAGTTGCTGCAGTTCTTTCACACCTAGTGTTCCAAGATCCTCACCAAGCAGATGCCTGAATATAATTCACGTTTACATTTTGTTTTTGATAGTAGTTTCAGCCATAAGCAGTTGATTCTCCAGTGCAACATCAACAGATCTATAGAACATGCTACATAGAAGTCAAACAAGTGTTGATGATCCAATAAAAGAAACTGACCTGTATGATCGTTGCAGAGACTCATATTTTACTTTCAACTTGAAAAATTCCTGATACCAGCTTTGTGTCTTAACACAAGAAACAACAAAAGAATTGCTATCATTAGGAATCTGCAGTCGTGATGAGTAAAGCTGTCAAAAGAGGAAAATACAGGGAAAATCCACCAAAAATATTCTGCCAGAACTTATTTTCCTTGGTGTGAGGCAAGATGAATTTAGGAAACATGTCAAAGAATACGACTCAGCATAAAATTTTATCTAGAGAAGATGGGGATCTTGCAATACCAATCTCTTCTGCTCATTTTATCGTAGAATCCTTCTTTGAGGTCAATAATCTGTTCAAGATTAACTTCATGCTTTCGATAGATCCTATATGCGTGCACACTCCATATTTCATTTTTGAGAATAAGATAACACATATATACATACACACTCGTTGGTCCATGTCAATGTAACAGTTGATATATGTAATAATTGGTGCCCTCTAAGGCCCTTGCAGATCTTCCTAATCCAAATTATCATTTATAGTTCAAAGGCTTCCATTATATCTTGAATGTTTATTAATTAACAGATCAAGTTGATTATTTTGACATGAATCTATGTACCATCTAATACAATTAAATGCACTTCAGTTTCATTGAGGAACAAAGCTAATGATAGATTACTGATGCTCAAAGAACTTACTCTCATGATTAACTACATTTTACAGACTTTGGTTTACTAGCTCTGAAGAGGAATTAGTCTGGCATCATACACTAAAGATAAGTTAGCATTATGTATATTTATTTAGTGAAGATATGAATTGGCACTGAAATTTTAGTATCCATCATATACCCAAAGCTTAGCTGCAGATCATTGGTAATGATAACTATACAAGCATGTATATGACATGGAAAGAAAAATGATCTAGGCTGCTTCTGAAGAAGGCAAATACTTACCTCAGTTTCATGATAATCCACATTAGTTTCTTGAGATGCATAACGATAGCTTTGATACCGCTCAAGTGTTTTACATACCCTAGTAAAAAATGACATATCAGGTTATGCATTATATACCAAAATATTTCAGAGTTGTGATAGGATGAGCCTAAACATGATAGCAAAAAGGAACACTGTTTAATCCAGTCCATAGTCCTCAAAAAGAGATGGATGGTGATGCCATCTTCATTTGCTTGTTGTTTCTGTAGGTTTCAGATCAACCAATACAGTCACATGGCATCAAATTCTTAGAGAGAAGCGCCTGCAGGGAGACTGTTTGTCCACAAGCTCTTTATTCTCATCTCAACTGTGTAGCATAGTGATGAATTCCGATTCTACGGATCCAGGAAACTGGGAGAAAAGCCTTCTGCTGATATGTTGTACCTGTCTACCCATGCAATTCCATGCAGCAACTGTGACTTGAGTAATAATAATGATATGAAGAAAAGTGCATTGAGAGCATTAAATTTGATTTGGAAAAGCAATATCATTTCCTGCTTTGAAGAAAGAGATACTAGAGTGATATTGGTGGTGGTGGGAAGCTTGTCTTGTTGCTATGAAAAGAGAGACAGAAAAAGGAAGGATGAACAAAGTACCCATATTTCCTGGAAGAGACTTTATAGTGATAGCACTGCCCCTAGCAATGGTCGTTTCAGTGACATGATATAACGGAGCACAAAAAGAATGGAGATCTGACACTGTGAACAGGACTTGTTCTCCAGCTTTCACAAAGATAAGTTGATGGGGTGCTCGAGGTAGGAAATGATACAACATGATGTAAGTATGTCTTGTAACATTAGGGTTTGCAGCAGCATTACTGTACATGTACTATGTATCACTCACTCACTGATAGGCCAATGCATTTTGGCAGTGCAGGCAGTCTAAAACATCTCTAGTAGAAAACCAAGCTTTGGGAAACAACAAGCTGTTTCCTACCACTCTGCTGCAAGCTCAGCATCAAGGTAAGAATCTGCTTAGCTCGAATTGTTACAGACTGATGGATCTAAAGATAGATTGGTGTAGATTACAATGTTTTGACATGCTTTGACTAAAATTTTTTTGGTACCAATATCAGCAGATCATATTTTAAAGGTTCCTTATGGAGAAAAATAATGTTTTTTATTCGATCTAGAAATCCAGGGATATTTTTGTAGTGACTGTGATGATGTGTTTGATTGATCTTTATATGTCAAGGAAAAGTCCTTTTCTTGTTCTACTCTTTCTTCAGCTGAAACATATTTTCTTCTTTTTATGAGACATTGGAATTCTAGTCATTGATCAACTTATGTGATAGAAGACATAGGGAAGACTAATCTGAAAGATTAAGAACCTGAATAATCACACTGAGGACTAATGGACATCATGCTTCATCAAAGATTTGAGAACAGGATGGGAGCAAAGTGTTATGGATTTCAAGGTGAACAAATTCGTCAAACGTCAAAAAGGCTCAAACATAGAATATAACAAGTCATCAAACTAACAATTTCATTATATCTAATTGCATAAGCATAATCAAGCACACAAAGAAAAATGCAGTATGATGGCTTTCACATAAAAGAATGTGGCAATTCTAGAAAATAATTATTGGGAATTGTCATGTTGGTTTTGAATATATGCAGTAAGTTCAAGAAACTATATCTCAACTGCTGCATTTCATGTAAGATAACAAACAATATATAAAGTTCTGTTTGCTTGTTCTTTCTTTTTTTCTCAGACATATCGATATCGATACAGTTATCATATAAACTTTATATCTGGATTTTTATATATGTGTAGGTCACAAGATCCTGACTAAATGATTTGAACATTGCTCAAAGAACAGAAAGCAAAATTGTCATTTTCTATAACATCTTCCATTAATTTCCATTCTTTAGCTGTCAATTCATATATCATAATAGGAGGAATACTTTTGATCTCTTGTCAATGTATGCATGATAATGTTAGGACACACAAGTTGCTTCTTGGATAATTTTTAATTCTATATGAATTTATTTATATTTGTTCACATTTTATTTGTTTTGAAAAATTAAATTAAATTAGGATAATTTATTGATGTAATTGAGAGTTGTTTTTATGTTAACTCTAATGGGAGCAAGTTTTCTTGACATATTATGGGAGGCTACTCATCTTCTTCCTGTGATTTAAGACATTTAATCACCATAAGGCACCAAGAAACTGAGTCCATGTTTTTTTCTTTTTCTAGTCTATTATTTTGTTGGAAGGGATTTGAATTTCTCTTGAAATAGGCAGGTTTGATTTCTTAGAGTTTTAACAGAGTTTATTATATTCACTATGATAACAGACATCATGAGAAGATCATGCTGCCCAAACTTACTTCTACACATTCTTACAGCATAATTGGATAACATTAATCAAGACTAGAATTAAACTCTCAGAAGTCACAAGACATCTTTACCTGATCAGATAAATTCTCAAGTCTTAGACAAAAATAAACTTATTCACCAAGATTATGTTCCTTTTCTTCTTCTTCTTCTTCTCCATGTTGCTGTGATCTGTGCTTCATTCAAAGTGCTAATTCTGGAAACCACTAGCCATTTCAATAAAGAGCAAACGTGTATATGATCATACATTTTGCCAAACAATATTGAGTTACATGTTTAATCCTCTTCATCTTGTTTTCTGCATCACCTACATGTTTCTGGTCTCCTAGAATATTGTGCTACATTAGGTTTAATTGTTATTATCCACGTTTGATTGCTCTCAACTACATCAAGTAATCACTTCATGTCAGCTAATACTCAAATTGGACATATAGGATGCTTCCTAAGCACCAAATGGTTGACTTCATTAAGAACATTGTATTAATGTCCTCCATCTGGCTTACCAGTCAGTATAATACACTCAATAATGTTCATTTAAGAATATTAGGAGACTCTAACACATACAAAACTCTGGTCTTCAGACTTGGACTTAGATATTGAGAGAATATATATATATATATATATATATATAATTCAAATTGTGTTCTAAACTCATCTAGAGATTTCAGTAAACCATCACACTGTTAAGCTTATCATTATCTGATAAGAGTTGTCATGCTCATTTATGATGGCATGCTCATCAGATTGTGTTGTACTGATGTATTGATTCATTTCACATGACGAGATGGAAGAAGCACTTTTAACATGCTATGCATCAATTTTGTATTTTCTGAGAGTTTGCAGGTGCCAATTGAGGTTATTTCTTCCTGGAATTTTTATGCCTTGAAACATAGTTCCTACTTATTTTCTAAAATTTATTTTGAATGCCAAATGCAGCTTCATTTACAGCTTATCAACAATATTAAAATATTAAAATCCAAATTTCAATTTGACAGCTCTCTCAGCTCCAATTTCTTTAATATTCATTAACATTTTCTTTTCATTATAATTCAGTAATACTTTGAGACAACAAAATTTAGGGATTCAAAGAACAACTAGGAAAAGACATCATCAAAGCTTTTACTTGAAACAACTGTCTTGAGCAACTAAATTTTATCTATCCATAGATAAGTAGATTGAAGCTTACTACTCGATTCTTGATCTTCCACAACAAATTCAAGTGACTAATTCCAACATAACTCAATTTTTTTTTAATGTTCTTTCGGCCATTATGAAGTCCAAGTATCCCAAAAAACATGACTTTAAAGATTTAGAATTAACATCAGTACAGTGAGTCAAAAACTAACAAAATCAAATATGATTTATGTTAAAAATATCCTGATAAAACTGATTCGAAAGAATTACATATGAACCAGCATTTTCTTTCAACATAAAGAAAAGAACCATCACTTATCATTGTTCTTAGACTATGACATCAAACTAAACTACATTTGACATGACATGGAGCTAAATGTTTGTTGATAATCTACCAAAGAATTTTGGGTCACAAATATGATCAACACTTTGTTGCATCAAAACAAGGCCCTAATACAAGCAGATTTTTTGTTGCTGCCACAGATTGAAGGAAAATGAGCCTTATTTCAGTGCTTGACTGCCTGACAGCACAGAAAGAAACCACACCATCAGTATGTTTTTAACTTCGAAGGACATTGGCGGCAACAAGTCATCCTAACCCTCGATCTGTAAGAACACCCTCCAGCTTATCTTCAAGCCATATTTCATTTATTTGATTCAGAAGTAGTGAAATCAATATACTTCCCACCTTTCTCTAAATGTTACGTATTCTATGTTTATAGCCACAACCAGATTGTATCGGTTACAGAAATTGTTGTTTCAGCTTTGAAGTGTTGGCTTCAGCTTACTGAAAAGGGCGTCCCTACCAATAAGAAATAGCTAGCTGGTAAGCGCTATATTTTTCACCGGTTCATGATCTACAAAGAATCCCACTACAGATCTTACAAATCCTTTTCAGCTTCCTTTCTTCGTCCATGATCATACCATTGCAGATCATACATGCATGAGGGTGTGTCTTTTCCTGACGAACTGTTTGGGTAATGAAGCAAATCTGTAGCCTATATCTAGAACCTCTCTTCCCTTTCACAAAGATCAACCAAAGAAATTCCTATGGATTCCCATAGGAATAGAGCAGCATTTTCGGCATCTATCCAACCTCGAAATAGTTCCGATCTAATTTAACTTGTTTTCTCTGATTCTTGAGCAGATAATAATGCAGCTAAACAAAGGAACCCCAAGTCGCCAAGAAGAGAACAACCTACGTAATAATTCCAAACTATATCTGCAACCTAAGTGATGGGCAGAGCAAGGAAAGAAAATAAGGAATTGGATACAGACAAAAAGGACTTACATGATAACACCCATTCCTTCTCTTCCCAACCCGTTCCGTCTATGTATGAACTATACACCATACCTAAGCCTTGTTTGAGGGACATCCAGAGAAGGAATAGGAAAGGCACTACAGAAGAAAGAGAAAACAATGGGTATGTAGATTGGCTTGGTCGGCTGGTTTCCTTGAAGTGGGCAAAAGTATCTAACACCCCGGAAGGGAGTTGAATGCAGTTTTCGATACTCGGATGTCTCAACTTTTGCTGTTCACCAAGCAATAAATTAGAGAGACAGTATCCTTCCTCCTCCCTCTCATTCATGGAAATGGAAACCTAACTGACAGCCCATAGTGAAGTAAGCTATCCACCCATATAAATGGAGCGGCAGCTACAAGATGCGATGCATGAAGCGGGAAAAGGAATTACTCGCCGCTGCCGAACTCGAAGAGCTTGCCGCGGCTGGAGAAGATAATGAGGGCGACCTCGGCGTCGCAGAGGACGGAGAGCTCGTAGGCCTTCTTGAGGAGGCCGCTGCGGCGCTTCGAGAAGGTTACCTGCCGGTTGATCTTGTTCTCGATCCTCTTCAGCTCCACTCTTCCTCTCCCCATCTGATGATGATGCTGACGAGATGCTCGCGACCACTCACGCTTACGAGGTTTCATCTCGGAGTGCTGCTCCCAATATTTAAGGAGAAGAGAGGGACGCTTCGTGTCTCTTGTTTCACCATCGCCACCTTCCTCTTCGACTCTGAAATCCCCACCAACCTCATCTGACTCCGCCTAGTGCCGTCCTTGCCCTACGGGGGCGTAGGGGAGCCGGATGCTCCACCTTTTCCTGGAACTGTCTGTCGTGTTTTCTCTCCGATGGCCGATACGTGTCGAGACTCGGACGAGGCTCTCAGGCCTCTCGCAGATCGTAGCTACCGTGTCACAACGACAGTGGCCATCGCTGCAACTCGGGTCACGACTTGGGTTACGTCCAGGGAGCAGGGCGTGGGTGCGCCACTACTCGTGAGTTGAGTTTCGGCATGGAGCGGGCCTCGCCTCTTACTCACCTACATGTCCCTCCCCGACTGAGAACCGACGGGTGTGACTGTGGCGCGCGTCATCATCGTCGACATGACCAGATGATGGGGACGGAAGGCCAGGAGCAGGTGAGGTACACCTGATAGGATGAGGGATTCGTGGTTTCCTGGGAATTATTGTTGTGTCCTTCATTTTTACCGAAGGGAAACGCTGGTGTTTGAGAATTGTGGTGGCTCCAATGTACCTTGGCAAGGTCAAATCTACCGTTCTCGAAGGCAGGCCAAATGGATCCCACACTCTCTTGATGAACGAAAGAGAGCACAGGCGTGCACGATGTCAGGCTACTGAAGGAATACGACATGAGAAACCGGAGACAGATGCGGGTCCAGCTTACGGCCTCACATCACGAGGGACGGCCACTGCATAAGATCCGATTTAGAAAGAAAACATCAATTCATTGATTTTGCAAACAACTTTGGTTTCTCTATTAAAAAGTTGTGTCAGATATATCAAGAAAAAGGCAGTAGTAACGGATATTGTTACAATGACTTACTCTACACTTTGCCAATAATACATTAAATACAGATCTTGCATCAATTTATTGCTCTTAAGGTACATAGATTGCATATATGACATGAACATACCTGTTTTTGTCTTACTAAACAATATTGTTTGCTTGGCCTAACCACTTCCTGGCATTCCAATCAGCAGCTCTGTATCCACCTCCATATTCTTCTCTTGGCTCGCATGATCATCCAAATCAGCTTCTTGGATAGCAGTTTGCTTTGGCGTAGCTTCCGACTTGTACTTCACCTAAATATGCAATTTCAAGTTATATATTGGAGTAGTATTTAGGTTTCTTTTTTTTTTCTGCCGGCATACCTGTTGCCGCAACAATGCGTTCTCCTTTAGAAGCTCTGTCTCCTGGATTTGAATGAAATATTAAGTTGATATATTTGTAAATGGTACAGAAAGTAAAAAATGTAAATTACCTCCTCATTTAGCCGTGCAATTTTCTCGAGTAAAAGTCGTCGCTACAAAAGAACATGACATTACTGATGAGTCTTAACCAAAACAAATGAAATGGCTGCTACTCATATTTACCCTTGTTTGCTTGATGCTGTTTAAGCTTGTCTCTAGCTGAAGCTCTAGCTCATTCAGTTCCTCCACCGAACATGATACCAAGTCTTCGCCCAATAACTTCCTGCGTTTAAACTCTACAGGTGAGTTGTTTGTACTTTTTTGCATTCACCAAAAGAGGATTTTATTTGTGGAAAAAAGAGAAGAGCCAATTCACAGCACCGCTTCTGATCTTCAAGGAATTTGATCCTCTCTGTCATGCTTGTGGCTTCAAACTTCAACTGCAGCAGATTGGGTATCATGATTTCAGAATATTGAAACAATATACAAATTGATATTTAAATGAATCTTTGGCAAATAAAGATATCAAACATTCTGGCTGTGTCCAATGTGATCTGACTAACTAGCAGAGTATTCTTACTGTGAAACTAGATCTACAAACAGCCAGCCATATTCTTACTCTGAAGTTAATAAGCACATGATGGATACAACATTGAAAGCTTTATACATATGCCATTAAAAGTGTTGCAGCCTTTTGTGTCCTTCATTTTTGCATTAATTATATGATTTTTTGTAGAACATTATATCATACCTGACATCACTGGCTCCAGAGTTTCAGAAGAATACCTCTTAAACAAAGAATCAAGAAGTACCTGCGTACTCTGTTCTGTTGCTTTTTTACTGATACCAGCATCCTTTGTGTGCATCATATACCGTTCAATAGTCATTTGTACACTGATATTTCGAGGAATAAAGGTAATAGAGGTCAGTTCATGAAACTAATGGGGAGAATGTACATCTGGAAAAGGCACTTATTGTCATTCTCAAAAGATATAGTTCCGAAAAAAGATCAAGATTACCATTTCTAAAACAACAACAAGAAGTTAGTACATTCAGCTTCAACTAGTGGAACAAGTAACGCGGATGCTTTAGTGTTGGTCAAAAGACTCAAAACAAATAAAAACTTACTAGTTTCAACAATGTACAAACTTGTGTAGATTATAGGTTCAAGATTCTGTACACACCATTAATATAGACATATATTGATTTTCATGCAATAAAATGTTGAGCAACATACATACAGGTAAAGATTTGTATAGACTATGATTTTTAACCAATGAGTCAGACGGAGAAAATTGTTGTCCAATTAAAAGGTTGCAATATTTGTGTTTCAAATAATGAAATTAAAAGATTGATTAAACGACCTCTCTCTTTTTTTCTAATAACCTAAATATTCTAGTAAATTAGGTAAGTTAGCATTTAAATAAAAGAGAACTAAGACTAGTCAAATTAAAATAATCTAATCTAGTTATTTTAATATGGGATCAAAATTAACCCTTTTATCTTTTTAGATTGAACATGTTAGGCTCTCATACCACTTGTTGGAGAGAGCGAGAATAACTTCAAACTGAGCGAGAAGAACTTGAAACTAAAAGAGAAACTAAAGATTAACAACTAACGAGCATATAAAAAGTCAACGCAAAACAATGTGGTCCGACAACTCCTTATCTATGTTTATAGACAAAGTCAAATTCTTATCAATTATAGGACTAGTGAGTTATCAATTACAGGACTCCTAAGTTATCCCAATATAATTGGGTGCAACAAGATCCAAGAGTCCCGCTGAAGGACAAGCGTCCTTCCCCCAAGAAACCTACAAAACAGGAGAGAGTTCCCAAGGAACCAAATTTTTTGATGCTCAATTTAGAAGGTACTCTATTGTATGAACAATAAGGTTGAGTTTCTTAAGCTCTATAAAGATAAAAGAGTAAAAACAAGAAGAGATTGAGCGAAGCTTCTTATTATTCTTCTTCTTCTTTTTGTTGCTCTTCCCCTTTCTTATGTCCATTTGGGTCTGTTGTTATTATTTAATTTCAAATTTTGATAATAAAATTAATTGATGAAGTTATGATATGTTTGAATGATGTATGACTAACTTCGATCATGAAAAAGTAAATTGATTGAAACAGAAAGAATCAAACGCTGAGCCGGAGTGAATCATGTCAGAAGATTGGACGTCGGGTCGGAGGATTGGTCGACGTACTGGAAGGACTTTGTGTCATGAGTTCGGGCATCGGGTCGAAGGATCGAACATTGTGCCAAGGAAATCAGATGATGCAAGAGGTCAACATGCCGATCGGGCAATACGCCGAAGGATCGGACGATGCGTCGGATGAACCAATAATATGTCGAACAACATAGGATTCATGTTTGTAATCAGTTGTGTCTAGATCGAAGTAGTTTAGGTCTGATTAAGTTAGTTTCAGGTGTAACCAGGCTAACTCAATTAGGGGCCCATTGGGCTTGAGTTGGGGTTGTTTTGAGCCAAGTGGAAGGCCCATTCAGTGACCCTTGGCCCAGGTGGTGGTATCAATAGGTCAGGCGGTGGAATCGCTTGTGAGACAATGTACGTCTCCAGGAAACCCGGGCGGTGGTACTGTCTGTGTCAGGCGATGGTACTGCCCAGTGTCACTCTGCTAGGTGATAATACTATCTATACTGGGCGGTGGTACCGCCAACTGGTAGGGCTACAGGTGGTGGTACCGTCAATACTCTAGAAACCCAGGATGAGACCTTTTTTGGCTTAATTTTTAAGTCATTTGAGGTCTATAAATACCCTACTCTTTCCTACTTGGGTAAGCAAGAAATAGAGTAGAAGGAGGCTATGATTCTAAGTTTAAAAAGATTAAAAAGTGCTAAGTGTCCTCGTCCTCTTAAAGTTTTATAATCATTCTAAGAGAGATGTGAGACTTGTAAAGGTTATCTCCTAAACCTATGAAAAAGAAAATGAGTTATAAATAGGGTAGTTGGTCTTCATCCATTAAAAGAAGATCGTTAGTGAATGCCAATAGCCTCGACGGAAGAGGTCGGGAGTGGATATAGGTCGCGACAACCGAACCACTATAAACTTGATTTGCATTTACATTCTTCTTGTTATTGCTATTACTCTCTGAGTTAATTGCTTAGCTCATTTACTCTGAGTTAATTGCTTAGTTTATTTACTCTAAGTCAAGCACATTTCCAATACGATTTTTCATCGAACAAAATTTTTTCAAAACTCATGTTTTTATTGAAAGCTCCGATTCACCCTCCCAGTATCGAAACGGTCCTAACAGTTGATATCAGAGCTAAGTTTTTCTCGATTGATTTAATACCTAAGAGAATGGCTTTTACTGACAATCTAGAGAGATACTCTATCACTCATCCTCCTATGTTCAATGGGACGGACTACACGTATTGGAAAACACGTATAAGAGTTTTCTTGCTTTCTATAGATTTTAACGTATAGAATATAGTTGAATTTTATTTTCAAACACCCTCTAAACCTGAGTGAATGGAGTGATTTTGAAAAAAAATTATTTCCGTTAAATGCAAAAACTATGAATAGTTTGTTTTACACTTTAGAAAAAAATGAGTTTAATCGTGTTTCTATATGTGAAACTCCATATGATATTTAACACACACTCGAAATTACACATAAAGGCATAAGTAGAGTTAAAGAGTCTAAAATTAATCTTTTAATGTATAGTTTTGAATTATTTCGGATGAAGCCAAGCAAAACCATTGGAGACATGTACACCCATTTTATGGATGTCGTTAATAGTTTGAAAGCTCTTGGCAAATATTTTTCTCTTGAACTTGTAAATAAGATTCTAAGATCCCTTCCAAAAAGTTAGGATCTGAAAGTAACTGCAATACAAGAGGCAAAAGACTTGAATAATTTTTTATTAGAAGAATTCATCAGGTCATTAATGACATATGAAATGACTTATTTGGTACATGACGAATATGAGGATAACCTTCCAAAGAATAGGAAGGTTATTGCACTTAGAACCAAAGAAGATCACTCGAGCAAGAGCTAAAGTGAAGATGACATAGAACTCACAAAAAAATTCAAAAAGTTCATGAAAAAGAACGAGACTAAATTAAAACAAGAATCTAAAAATGAACTCAAAAAGGACATAACAAATTGCTATGAATGCAAGAAGCCAGGGCACTCCAAAGATAAGTTACCAAAGAAGAAGAAAGTACTCAAGGGGACTTGGGACGAATCAAGTACATCCATAGATGAGGAGCAAACCAAGAAAGGCGAGGTAGCGAACTATACAATGATGGCTCTTAATAACGAGGTAAGTGACTCATCAAAACTCATTTACCTTTCAATGAATTACTAAATACTTTTCATGATTTATATGATGATTTTAAATTAGTTGATAAAAATATAAATTGTTAAAAAAGAATCATGCATCTCTCTCTAATGAATTTAAAATTTTTAAAAATGAGTATGATAAATGCTTGTTAACTCCTTGTACTAAATGTGAAGAATTAGATTCATGCAAAAAGGAAAATTTGTTATTACAATAAACTTTAAAAAAATTAAAATTGGTAGCAAATCATTAAATATGATTATTGCTAATAAATGTCATATACGTAGAAAGGAAAGAATCGACTTTGTGAGAAACACTCAACAAAAGCCAACTACTTTTGTTAAAGGACTAACATTACATGTCCCCCCAAGGCTAAGTATAATTTTTGTGGTAGACATAGTCATTTTGCTTATAAATGTTCATTCAAAAATTATAGCTCGCATAAATTTGTTTGGGTTCCTAAAAGAACCATAAAGGATTTAATGCTAATAAACAAGACAGGACCTCAAAGTCAAATTGGTACCTATAGCAAAACCCACATTTCTTATAGAAATATCTACAATCGAAAGCTAGGAGCAAAAATAAAATTTTGATAGTGGATGCTCAAAGCTTATGATCGGAGATCCACTACACTTTTTGAAGCTCACTAGCTGAAACAACAAAGGAATGATCATTAGCATTGAAATTATTTGTAACAAATCAAACCTTTGATTGAAAATGTTTTGTTAGTAGAGATAACTCATTAAGCAGTTGTGTAATAAGTGATATAAAATTAAATTTGAATGTAATGCTTGTATACCAAATAAGAATAATTCTATAAATGTTTAAATGTTTATCTTGATGATTTTTGTGATGAAACTTGTTTTTCGATTTTAAACGATGATGTGTGGATTTAGCATAAAAGACAAGAGCATGCTTATATGAAATCAATCGTATGAATTGAAACTACCAAAAAAAAAATATTTTTTTCTTAAAAATTTCTGTATCTCTTAAGCTTATCGAATTTTTTAATAAGAGATTAATGAATCTATTTATGATATTTTTGAATCTCTTGAACTATAAAAGTAATTTTGATGATTTGAATTTAAATAAGATTTTTCCAACCGAATCATGAACTTTCTCTTGATTTCTTGACTTAGGTATCTTCTACGGGAATCAAAATCTTTTTTATCTTCTATGATTTCTTCTTTTGATCATTTACTAAAGTGAAGAATTATGTAAACAAACCATGATCTTGATAATTATAACTTGAGATTTTTATATAAATCAAGATCGTTCACTATGATTCTTTCGTTTTATTAAAAAGAATTATTCAAATGAATCATGATTTTTCTCTTGATTCATGACTTAAAATTTCTTTTGAAAATCTTTTACTATTTGATTCCGTAAAAAAAAATTTTGTTATTTAAGAGGAGATTTGTCAAAATAAATCATATATTTTGGTACTCAAGATTTGATATTAATATCTTTCATGTCATAATTTATTTATCCCAAATGACTCTCTTATATTCATGAATTATATGTACATCATCACCAAATTGATTTATTCTTGATAATTTTTTTATCATAATTTGAAAATTGATTTAAAGGGAAAAGAATTACAACATTGTATTATTCCCTTCTTTTTGATAATAACAAAGGGAGAGAAAGAATTGTTAACTTGCACACTTCAAGAAAAAGTAAAAATTACTAAACTTGCATATCTCAACGGAAGCAAAGAATTGTTAGCTTGCTTGTCTCAAAAGAGAAATAAAAATTGCTAGCTTGCACATTCAAGAAAAGTAAGAATTGCGAACACTTACACATCTCGAGAGAAGCGAAGAATTGCTAGCTTGCACATCTCAAAAGAGAAGCAAAAATTACTAGCTTGTACATCTTAAAAAAAGAAAGAATTGCTAAAACTTATACATCTCAAAAGAAGCAAAGAATTACTAGCTTACATATCTCAAAAGAGAAGTAAGAATTGCCAACTTGCATATCTCAAGAGAATCAAAAGTGCTAGTTTGCACATCTCAAAAACTTGCTAGTTTATATATTCTAAAATAATTAAAAACTTGCTAGTTTGTATGTTCTAAAGTAATGTAAAACTTGCTAAATTACTAGTTTGCATGTTTTAAAAATAATTGTTGGTTGTACTTTTCTCCTTTTTGTTGATGACAAAGGAGGAGAAATTATGATGATGATTTAAAATTTGAATCATGCATGGTATGATGTACTTTAATGTTTTAAAAATATGATGATTTCAAATTATTCATGTAATGATATTTTAACTCATGATTTGATATTATAATGCATGCAATAATATTATTTTGACTTGAATTTAAAGGATTTTTTTTTTTTAATTCGAGTTTACTTTATTTCAATACGAAGGGGGGAGTTTAGTTTAAACTTTATTATCAATTAGTTGTCATCACCAAAAAGGGAAGATTGTCAAATCTTGAATTTTGATGATGAAATCAATTGATGAAGTTATGATCTAATATGCATTAGAGTGACACAGGACTAACTTTGATCATAGAAAGACAAATTGATTGAAGCAGGAAGAATAAGACGTTGGACCGGAGTGAATCATGTCATAAGATTGAACGTCAAGTCGGAGGACTAGTTGACGTGTTAGAAGGACTTTGTGTCATGAGTTCGGGCATCGGACCGAAGGATCGAATATTGCGCTAAAGAAATCAAATGTTGCGAGAGGTCAACATGCCGATCGAGCAATACACCAAAGGATCGGACGAAGTGCCGGATGAACCAATAACATGTCAGACAACATAGGATTTGTGTTTATAATCGATTGTGTCTAGATCAAAGTAATTTAGGTCTAATTGAGTTAGTTTCGGATATAATCAGGCTAACTCAATTAGGGGCCCATTGGACCTAAGTTAGGGATATTTTGGGCTAAGTGGAAGGCTCATTCAGTGACCCATAGCTAGCCCAGGTTGTGTACCGCCAGGTTAAGCGGTGGAACCACCTGTGAGATAGTGTATGCCTCCGGGAAACCTGGGCAGTGGTACCGCCCAGTGTCAGTCTGCCAAACGGTAGTACCGCCTAGATTGGGTGGTGGTACTATCAACTGGCAGGGCTACATGCAGTGGTACCATACAGTAATGACGATGGTACCGCCAATACCTCAAAAACCTAGGATAAGTCCTTTTTTGGCTTTATTTTTGAAGTCATTTAGGGTCTATAAATACCCTACTTTTTCTTGCTTGGGTAAGCAAAAAATAGTGGGCCTAATTTATTTATTTATTTTTTCCTTAAACACTGAGTTAAATTAGTAATAACAAATTTATTTATTTATTTATTTATTTATCCCATATCAAGCAACAACAATAATAACAACATGAGAAAGGAGGGCTCACATTCGTGAGCCCTAATTTATTTATTTATTTTTCCTTAAACACTGAGTTAAATTGGGCCTCTCTATTTTTATTTTTTTATTTTTTAACCGAATCATTAAAATAGAGTTAGTTTATATATCGCCCAATGCTCGAACCGATATATACCATTACTATCATGTTATTTCAAATGGTACAGTAGTCCATGGAACCAATATGAGTGTCGATGTAGGGAATATATCCACGTGTCAACAACGAACATGCAACTCGATGTCTTCCCTCGTCACCTTTTTCTAACATGACGCAGTCAAACAAGAAGTTGATTCAGTAAAATTCAATCCAGAGAAGCATATTACAGCTTGGGACTAGTCCAACCTAGCTTCGCTTGTCTTAAGCCGAGCTCATCTGTGAATATGAGTTTATTTGAGCCGATCTTTAGCTTGTTTAAAACGCTGGCTATATGATATTGGATAGATGTTAGATTTTAAGGATGAAAGATAAATAAATTCTTATAAGAACTTCAGGCATTTGTGGGTAATCTTGCAAAAGGGGGGAAAAAAAAAGAAGGATGAAAAGTTTAAATTCTGGCCACCAAAAGATCACAAGAATAGTGCATATGGCTCCAAGTTCTACCATATGAAAATGAAAGTCATTTCAATTCTGAAAGCCTAGGTCATAGTAACATTTACAAAAGGGTGTACTTAAAAAACGAGAGAATGGATCACATGTGAAATGCTGAAATGCAAGGGAATTATTGAAACGCACTTGATTTTTGAAACGAATGCAGAATTTGCTTTTGTGCTAACCCAGTTATGTTCTATGACAAGTAATATGGGAAAGGACTGCATGATTTCATTAAGATACTGTTATCACATCAAACACTTAAGGTGGCAACTAATAACTGAGATAAGCCAACTTATTACCATGGTATGGCAAAGAAATGAAACATAGAAACAATCTGCAAAAGATTCATGTTGTTCTGAATGAAAAAAAAAAGTCTTTTTCATGGTGAAGATAAATACACTGTCTGTCTATGCAGATACTTCAAATATATGGAGTGTGTTCCAAAATAAAACAAAATTAATACACTTCTGTTTCTCTACCCTGATAACATAGAGCTAGAAGTTTGTTGATCAATTAATGCATGCAATATGACCAAAAAAAAGAAATTTTTTGTTGAACTCTTAGTTAATAACTTAGTGTACCATGTATGGAAAGTAAAAGAGGGTTAATACATGTATGGACTAATCACGTATTAATTCTATAGGAGTTAATACATGTATGGAAAATAAAAATACATAGGAGATCATTGTGGAGTTCGCACAGTCATATACACGCGGTAGTTGTACGTCAAATCAGATCACATATGCATCACAAATCACGTATACCGGATCACAGACATGAGGAAAAGGCATACTGTTTCCCTTAGTAACAAGTACACAACGGGAAAAGATAAAGACGGTATTCAATGACCCGGGACCCAAGACTACTAGGTTTCACTCCTTCGAACAGTTAATAGGCCGTATGGAAGACGTCGACAGGGAGAAGGATGATGATAACCTAATTAGATCGCGATGGGATAATGTTTAGACAGTGTATCCTTAATTCCAAGTTCCTTTGGTTTGGAGTAATTCAAAGAGGAAAAAACTACATGACGTCAAATTGATAGAAAGATATGCTGAAAACCACTGCAAATTTGAGTAGATGGCTAAAATATTAATCCGGAAAAAAGCATGAGTACGGGGCACGTGCGATGTGGCCATCCTTCATTTCACCAAACCCTAAGCACGAGCTCGCAACAAGAAGATCAAGAAGCAACACACAAACAACGACAGCAGCAGCAGCAGCAGCAGCAGCAGCAGTAAGAGAGCAAAGGGAGAGAAAGGGTGGGTTTGGAATGTTAACCTGGAGCTGGCGAACTCGTAGAGCTTCCCCCGGGAAGAGAAGACGATGAGGGCGACCTCGGCGTCGCAGAGGACAGATAGCTCGTAGGCCTTTTTTAGCAGCCCGCTCCGTCGCTTGGAGAAGGTCACCTGCCGGCTGGCCGCGTTCTCTATCCGCCGTATCTGCGTCTTTCCCCTCACCATCCTCTTCTTTCCCCCCTCCCTTCCTCCCGCTTCTTTTCTCGGATCGATCCAAAAGAAAAGATTCAGAACGAGATCAAAGTAGAACGCAAGCAGGGAAGATAAGGAAAAGGGAGGAGATCTCGGATCTCACCGACCGACGAAGATGGGAAGAGGCAAGCAAGAGCAAACAAAGGAGGTGAGACAAAGATAAAGGGTTTTCTTTTATGAGGGCCTGTTGCTTTGTTACCATAAGTGTCCCTTGCTGGGGTTTCCCGGAAAAGAAAAGAGGACTTCGAAGAGAGGGGGAAGCGATCGTCTAAGATCAGCAACACTCGGCGAGTGGGCACGGATCCGATGGACCTACTCGGAGCTCCAGCTCCACGAATCGCCTTTAACCGTCTTCCATGGGTGCCCACCACTTTCCAGCGGCGATTGGTGGGAAGTCGATGGACGGCGCGATGGTCGCTCCTCCGGATGCCGACCCACCCACTCCGGGAGCACGGCCCCACCAATCGTCTTCTTCCCCTTCCGTGGGGCCCACCGCTCCTCAGCGGCGATTGGCAGGAATTCGATGGACGGCGTGGCGGACGCCCCGCCGGATCCGCGCCTCAGGCGCAACGCGACGGCTTTCTAAAGTGGAGAAAGCCCACGAGAGGCGATTAAAGATAAAAAGGGAAGAGCGAGAAAGAAGGGAAGGGAAACTGATTGACGACGCGTGGCCTTTTGAGATTGACGCGTTCATCTAACGGGGTGGGCCCCGCTTCGTACGAGGTGGGGGCGAGCGTCGTTCCGTACGGTTCAGCCAAAGGTGTATTGCAACGTGTTCCGACGGAAAAGTAGCGCCGGTAGAAGGTGGGGAATCCCTCACTCGACCGCCTCGGAGTTCTTTTCGCTTTCTGGACGAGCAGCCATTCGCTTACCCGTTTGTCTTACTCGCTGTTTCGCTGCCCCGATGTCGGTTTCAGCCATGGCCCCGCAGGTGGAGTCCACGTGGGTCCCAGTAGCATCCTACAATACGAGGCGGGTATCCTCTGATGATGTGATGTTTGAATTGAGATGTGGTCCCCCAAACTCGAAATAGACATTTGAGAATGTTCTGCTGTGAGATTATGATGTGAGCTTGGAATTGAGACTTTACATCCATAAAGTTGAGCTCCCGTTTATATTTTTGATACATTATCCGCAAAATCTAATTATTTAGTCCAATTCATCGAAGGTAATTGGGCTGGATATATAAACAATTTAAAAAATAATAAAAAGTTAATGGGCCCAAAAAATGTATACATGTTAGATTTCAAAATTTTAGAAAAAAATATATTTAATATTTAATTTCAGTTAGAAAGAAGGAACTCAATTCCATCTTCTCTCCCATCAATGTTAAGATTCATTACTTACATAGGGTACGAGACATTTATCACCGCTCACTAAGACGAGCATAGTTCGGTGTACGCCATCGTCGATCACACACGCCATGTTCATATTGTCAATCCCTCCTTCCTTTCTCTCTCTTGCTCCATCCTAACATCTCTTTTCGTTTAAGAGTGCTCTCTCTTTCTCTCTCTCTCTTTCATCGTCATCCCACTAATTCTCCTCTTCATGAAGTAGAGATGGCCTCCTTTCGATAGTGTTCCCCCTCTTGCATCGCCACCCTTATCCAACATAATCTTTGCCACCGTCACACCTTAGATTTATATAAAAAATAAATAATCATTTCATCATTAATAATTTATATAAGATTTTTTAAATTTTAAATTTTATATCTTTATAATACTAAATATTTTTAAGACCACGTCTTCTTCCTAAGATGTATTATAAAAAAAATATTAAAAAAATCTCATCCACTTGCACAAACCTTAGATGTATTATAAAATAGCATGTTGCTTTAAAAATAAATATAGGTTAAAAACAAATCAGTAACCATATATATTCCTAAGAACCTCTAAAAAATCATAAAATAATCTTCAATAGCCATAAAATATATTTGAAAATTAATAATTTAGTATAAGATGATAATATATCAAATTATTATACAACTCATGAATCACATAAATAATGATAATTCTTATATAACAAATAAAACATGTAACATATCTCAATGGCATACACAATAGTCAAATAACAAAGACGTGCATCACATTTGATATTGTATTCTTCTAATAACGAATTGTCACGTATTTAGCTGGTTTTACCCAGATCATGCAGCACCCTTGCGTGTTCGTTCGCAAAGGTCAATCTTCTTAAAACTTCCTATGGTCTCTTAGGACCTACAAAAGAGAAAATATATTAGAGAAAACATCTCACTCGGGATCTACAAGCAATCGTTTCAGTAAACACTTCATAGCCAATGCAAATTATAAACAAACTTTATAAGATCTGAACGGTCACACAACAAATCGTCCAAAATAGTCCACTACAGACCGAAATTTCCACAAGTGCCTACATGACACAACATTTATCTGTAAAACTAGGACGACCACCAAAACCAAAGAAAATAGGGTTGCTAAGCCTACTATCAGCCCTTTATATGTTGTGTAAAGCATAAACAAAACCGAAAGACACAAACATACATAAGCATTACATCGAATACTTCATTTACAATTTTGTCTGTGACATTCTCCCCCACTTATTCCTTCGACGTCCTCGTCAAAGCCCTTGCTGACGTTGTAACTTCTCGTCTTTACTGAGTCTTTAATCTTCTACTCCAACTGCAATATGCCTCTTGGCTCCCAACTACTCTTCACTGTTATTGTTAAGTAGTCGAACTTTTAATCTATCATACTGCTTCAACTCACTAATGACTGACTTTAGTATGGGGTTGGCTAAGTTGTGTTGATCATTATTGGTTCCTATATACATCTTTCAAATAAAGGAAAAGACCATCCTTAGTATGCGTCAGTCTCTCAAATGTCTCATGCCGCTTGAACTAGGTGGATGCTTGTTGGAGCTTTAATGAGCATCGCCTCGTAAACTTTTAAAGTTTTTAGGTCCTTCTTCCATAAAATTTGCTCATCGATTATTCTTTCACTTAGTTGTTACTTCCAAGTATGTTCACATCACTTCTACTTTCGATTGACATTCTATTAGGAAATGAAGCGGATAATCTACTCTAAGTAGCATTGATCACCATTAGTGAGGATTTACAACTATTATCTTCCGTTCGATTTCTTCAAAGGGTCTTTGAACATATGCAGAGCTCCTCTACTAGATAATTAAGAGAATTTGGGTACTCGGTTTCGCCCATTCTCTTAAGAGTTGAGAAGACAAAGGTTACTTGACTTTGCTCACCTCCTCGAGGGTTGTACTCTATGCATCGAGCTGGTTACTCACGTTCGCCTACTCTTTGCTCACACTTTTGGAGGAATCGAAGTATTTGCACTCCTTATGTTGAGTTAGCTACTGTAATTCACCTTCTCAATTCCATCAAACTTCTGGAATATAGGAAGTTTTCACCCAAACTTGGAGTAAGTCTCTAGTAGTTTTGGTCACCTTTGGGATTGTACCGTCTTCTCCATTGTCTCTGTCGCCTACTCCACTGAGTATCAAAGGTACAACACCATATATTATCTGCTTTGTTTCTTGGTTATGCACTTGCGTCGACCTAAAGTCCTCCACTTTCGGCTATCTTGATGAGAAGCTTGTTGACATCGGTTTTACGAAGTTATCTGGTCTCTGCCCTTCAGCCTTGTCTCAATACTTAGAGTTTGCCTCTTCATTCTCTACCTTCTCGACCCCTTTTATGACCAAGCGCTCTCTCTCTATGAGAGCAAAGGATTGATGACTTCACGGAAGTTCTGCCTCTGTGATACCATTGCACTACCATGCCTATGGCCCTACCATCTGTTGCCTCATATCTACATCTCTTTCTTCGCGATCGGTAGATCTGCCTTTGTGACACTCCTCCGAGTCCACCTCTATTATAACCGATGCTTAGTTTTGGGTAGCTAAGTCCCTTCGGACTCATCGTTGCTTCCTCGCCCCCTTTCGATCCCTTACTTCAACACATTTGTGTTCTCCAAGCAGTTCCCCTTGGTCCATGGAAAGATACACTACAACTCTCATACATAGCCTATGCTATCATGTTACAGGTTTTATACCAATTCTGTTCTCCTTAGCTTTCTTGGTAGCAACGTTCGCTTACTCAGCATTGTCCTTTGACTTATCAGACTCTCTTAAGCGAATATAAGCTCTAGAGTAGTCCAACTCTCCAATCGCTTTGATCATACCTCTGCATGATCAATTCCCTCCCATGGGACTCACTGGTACTACTCCCTCGGTGGTACATAGCCCTCATATGTTGATGACCAAAGTTTTTATCTGATACAAAATTCGATGCACACACGGAAGACCTGCCTCTATGATACCATTACATTCACTCCTTGAATCCATAGTCTTTCTTACCGTCATATTGTTCACCGAAGTGGAGCTTCCAGTAGGTCCCGATCATACCTCTATATGATATAGTCCCTCGTGGGACTAGATTCGTTCATATCGTATTGCTACGAACTGTTCTACCATGATCCGCTGTACCATGTCACCTCTTGATGACATCTCTATTACATTCTGGTCCTTATGGGATAAACTCGGATTGTGATCCCTCTATGTGTGGCCTCTTTTACCTTTGATTGTATTCGCTCCTTTAGCAATCAACTTTAGTCCACCCGCTCTTAGGTCACACCTAGATGAAGCACCGCTCTAGGATAATTCATTGCTTAGTAGTACCCAAAGTCACAAAGTGCACCATTTTTTGGATCATGGGTCTCTGCCCCTACCAGTACAATCTCTGTTATGCATCGCTTCCTTCATGGCAACTTGAAAGGCAGTACTATGATATATTCTTCAAGAGTACCCGCCTCCGCATCCTCTTGCCCTGTGCTAAGGCCTTTTGAACCCCACTTCACCTTTGCAAGTTGAGTCGTCTTAGTTCCTCCATCAAATACTTTTCCGAGATAAGGTGCATGTGCCTTGAAACTCCCTTCGTCTTTGGCACAATGCAGTATGAGTCCGCTCCATCAGAATAAGGGACCCATAGAATAATATGATCCCACTTTTGCCTCTACAAGAGTTCATGTCTTAGACCTATGTCCAAGGAAAGCTTTATGTCTCCGCTCCATGTTTAATCTTCTATACCAACTCCCTTCATGTCCCTTTGGTCCTTTACCAAGTTACACCCAAGTTGCTCTACTCCTCGATTTGCATTGAGTTGATGGTGGCCCTCGCGCCCACCATTCCATGGGTCAGCCCTTTATTGAGTCTGATCTCCATTTCAGCTTCAAGTGTGTCTTCATTTGTGTTGTCATAGGTCGCTCCCTCACTTAATCTCGCAATGCATCCCCCAATGCATTATCTCAAGCGAGATCATGCGATGACTCCTCACTGCTCGCTCGATCCGTTAAGCTTTGTAGAATTATTTTGAGGTACTCCTCCTTAACATATGTGGTTCGTTGCACATGGTTCTCCCTTTGGAGAGCCGGGACTTATCCCTCCTAGATATCTATCCTGTTGGAGCAACTTCTCTCTTCACTTCCTTCTCTATGAAAGTTTTGGAGACTACCATCCCCCTAGACTACTCCGTCTTGCCGAACAAACTGTGCATTGTTTTGCTCCCGTAAACGCACTTGCTAGATTGCGACTCCACATCAATATAGCCCCCGCTGCACCCCTCAAGGCCTAACAACATGCTTAACTCGATGCATACTTCAACCTCCTACAGGTGTATCCATCTCATGTCGAAGAGAAAGTTTTAATACTCCATGGCACCGAGTTTCTGTCGCCTTGGGATGGTGATGAACATTCCATCGTCCGCATATAAGCCCTTGCATGAGTACTGAATTCTTTGAGTTAGCAATTCCTCTCACCTCTTTAAGCTTTGCAGAACTCTTTCGGTCGTTGAACAACTCATTCTACCTAGCAATGTCTCATCTTTTACTAAGCACCTCGCTTGCCTTGAGCACCATCAAGTATGGTTGCCAACGTCGAGTCATAGCTCGAACTTAGTCATCTCAACCTTTATGTGCTGCACATTCTTCCAAGCTTGCTTGTCCTCCTAGTGCCTCTTGCGTGAAGGGTTAGCCATTTCTCTAAATGCTAATCTCAGATGCCCGCTCCTCTAAGTGACTCCTCTTTCCTACATCTCCATGCTTATTTTCCTTCAAATGGTCGCGCATGCTGGGTGCCCTCAACGTAGCCCCGCTAGGTCTCCCACATTTACATGCCAAGTATTTCTGAGTGCTTGTCCTGCTCTGATACATATGTTACACACTCAGCTGGTTTTGCCTAAATCATACGGCACCCTTGCGTGTCAGTCCGTAAAGGTCAGCCTCTCCGAAATCTCCTATGGTCCCTTAAGACCTACAAAAGAGAAAACGAGTTAAAGAACATGTCTCACTCGGGATCCACAAGTAATTATTTCAGTAAATACTTTATAACCAATGTAAATTACAAATATAATTTACAAGCTTTAAACGATCGTACAACAAAAGGTCCAAAATAATCTACTACAGACCGAAATCCCCACAAGTGCCCACATGATACAACATTTGTTTGCAAGCCTAGGAAGGCCACCAAAAACAAAGAAAATGGGGCTGCTAAGCCTATTGTCAGTCATTTATATGTTGTGCAAAATATAAATAAAACTAAAAGACATGGATATACATAAGCATTATATCGAACACATCGTTTATAATTTTGTCTACAACAAGATGCAAATGCATACTCCACGGGATAAATTTCTCTCAATAGTGAATAGAGAAAACCCAGGTCACACTCCTAATGATGGATAGAGTAGTATTCCTCACACATCCAAATAGGGACATGTTCCTTCCAACAATGGAGAGAGGAACCATCTACCACATCTGATAACTCCTAATCCCTTGATGAAACTGTGTTACCTACCTTCAGCAAGGATACATAATCATCTATTCATTCATGAATTCAAAGAAATGATATAATAAATATGAGAAACCATATATGACCTATTAAATTATATTCATTAGTAATCCTATATTGTGATGTGCACATAGCTTTTTTCACAAATTGCACTTCCAATATTAACTACTTAGTATAGTCACACATAATATATACAAACAATTATATCAATATTATCAGTTTAATCTCAAAAATTATAGAAAATCATTACTATTTTAAAATAATATCTTTACATAAAATTTTTAATTTTATCAAATTATAAAGACATAAGGTATCAATCTCTCAATAATTCTCATTCAATTAGAACCCTAATTGGAATAACTCAATTGACTTGAACCAAACTAAATTTAATTATGACCTAGTAGAGCTAATCTTAAATCCTTATAGGATCGATCTAGAATTACTTTAGATTAGTCTAATTTGGATCTGATTATTTTAATTAGGTTAAGTTGTTTTGGAATCATGTTGAATTATCTTGAATCAATCAATTAAACCTATCTGGTTTAGTCAACTAATAAGCTCAAACTAATAAAAAAAAACATTATGTTGCATAGTATTAGGTCAAATCCAACTACTTGAAGTTTGGATGGGTCATGTGTTGTGTCACACGTATATTTCCTAAGTAATAGGTTAAGACTAAGGTACAATGGGCTGGATAGAGGGGTAACGATGTATCTAATACTGATTGCATAGTTAGGCATGTCTAGTTTCGTGAGCTAGGTTAAGCCCCACTCACAAGTTGGGCCCAGCCTTATCGTTGAATTTGGTCACACTTGGTTCGTGGATTGAGTCATACCTAGCCACATGAGTTAGGTTATACCTAACCACATGGGCTGGGTAGTGCCTAACTACATTAGTTAAGTCGTTAGGCCCAATTTTATCGTTGAATTGGGTCACGTTTGGTTCATGGATTGAGTCGTGTCTAACCACATGAGTTAGGTTATATCTAACCACATGACTGGATAGTGCCTGACTACATGAGATAAGTCGTACATGACCATATGAGCTATGGCGTACCTGACCACATAAGCTGAGGTTATACTTGACTATATAATTTATATTGTACATAACCATATAGGCTAGAACATATTATTTTGGTTATACTTGACTACATGGGCTGGGTTGTACTTCGCTATATAGGTTGGATCATTCATAACTATATTGATTGGGTCATACATAATCACATGGGCTAAATCATACTTGACAACATGGGTTAAGTTATGCATAATAAAATTTTGGTCTCTAAATTTGACATAAAAAATAATATTAATACAAGATAATTTGCACTTGAAATGCTAAGTCAAAAGTTAAAATCTAAATAAACTTGAAAACATTGAATTGTAAATGTGTTAGTTGAACTTTGTCCGTTCCTGCTTTTTAGTTCCTGTTTTTTCTTCACCGAATGCCAGGTCCATCATGCATAGCAGGTTGAACTTTGTCTTAGCCAGGGATTCTCTTCATGGTGGACTTGTTATGTTAACTGTGTGACATTGCATGTATTCCTCTACCATATGGAATTATCAAGTGGGTAGATGCTTTTGCTGCGGTGAAAGATGTCACGGTTGCCGATCCGAGGACACTCACTAGTGAGATGAGGAAATTTCCAACGCCTATATCTTGCTTTTTTGAAGATATTATTATCAAAAGTCTGTAATACCAATTCAGTATGAGCAGTATTTATAGCTTATACCGTCCAAAATCATAATATAAGGTTTGTATCACATAATTTAAGTTTTGCATTAAGCAATATATTTTTAGATTTTTTTTGTAAATTTCATACCAATGTACATTGACATGACTATTCGTATAAACGTGGCGGGCGTGCATTCGGTATCCGATATTAGAAACCTTATTCTTTAGGAAAACTCTAGACCACAGCTATAAAATATGAAACTTAGGTACCAAAAGTGCCAACTTTTGTAGCACTTTGTTTCATTTACCTCAATTAGCTAGTAATTAAGGTAACTAAGGCAATAAAGAAGAATACTATAAAAAGAGACCTAACTATATATTGCCTTGATTAACTACTTTTAGTTTTTAGATTTTTATATTTTAAAAAAATTATATTGGCATCCATATATTTATGAAAGTGAAACGATTTGACTTACTTACCCTAACGATGTCAGTTTTTAATGAAAATATGAAAATAAAGGGTAAAAAAATAATTTTAAGTTCAATGGTGGACAACATCGATCGTAGACGACAAAGTTGCTGGTGTCGGTTGTGACGCATGACGGCGCCACTAGCGTCGATGGTGGTGGACCCCCTCCTCTTCCCCCCCATCCTTGGTATCGAGCAGTCGTCGCCCTTCGCCTCTTCGACCACTTCCTCATCGCTACCCCCTCTACCTCGCCCCTCGTTTTCCCCTTCTCCTTCTCCACTCTCGCCCTTGGTGTCGAGTATGTTAGCCACCTTTTTCATAGTAACCCTGTCGCCACCCTCATCCACACCCTCTCCTCCCTCTGCCCGTCATCGTCTCCTAGTCTAGTTCCCTCACCTGCCCTCCGCTTTGACTTCTTCATTAGTTGGACCCACCATCTCATCATCGACCTTGACATTCCTCACGTCTTGCTCAAGTTCTCCACTAACCACCGCTTCAATGAGTTCTTTGCCTACTTGGACATCTTGAGCATTGACTTCCAAGTGATCAGCGAGCAAGAACTGAAAATGTGAGGAATCGAGGTTGGTCCCTGACCCAATCACCTTGTTGGACAAAAACCCCAATAGCTTCCAAGTGATATACATCAACATGTCCACCAGAGTTGACACCACTAGCAGCAGCATCCTCGACGAGTACTTCGCCAGCAGCAACACGATCTCCTTGAACAGTGCTAGATTACGTTGCAACCTTCTTCATATTCTTAGGCTGAAGTTATGAACATGATGATAGCAGAAAAGGTGGCGGACATGCTCGATGCTGTGGGCAATGGTGGAGAAGAATGGGAGAACGAAGGAAGAGACGGAAAGGGTAGCGGCAAGGAAATAGTCGAAGAGACGAAGAACGATGGTTGCTTGATGTTGGAGACAAGAGGGGAGGAGGAGGGGTTGGTCACCACCGATGTTAGTAACGCCGCCATCCACCATCGACGTCATCAACTATCAAACTTAAAATTATTTTTTACCCTTTATTTTTATATTTTTATCGATAAAAACTGATATCGTTAAGATAAATAGATTTAATCGTTTTATTTTTATAACTATAAGAATGTCAATATAATTTTTTAAAATATAAAAATCGAAAAACTAAATATAATTAACTAGAAAGTGACAATATATTTATATAGTTGGTCGCATCCGAACAAAAGAGTGACGTTTGGCTTTGCCTTACTCTACATTTTATATTATAGATATAGGATATGCCATGATATATTAAAATACTGCTTTATTGGCAAAGTGCAGATTGGCATTTGAAGATATTTGGAGATATGACCACAAGCCATAGGAATCTGGAGTGTGGAGCGTGAGACGGTGTGAAGGGAGGCTTGGAAATTGGATGGAGTCATCGGATGTGAAGCCGAAAGAGAAGGCCGGGTGGGATCCAGCGAAGGCAATGGGGGCTGGCGTGGAGTCTTGTTCTTGGCTGTAATGCAGAACAGATAGCACCAGCTGGGGAAGCTGCCATTGGACTTCACTGACACTATATCTTGAAAACTAGCTATTATTTTCACGAAAGGTACAGAAGTAATGCTTCCCTCAGCGATAACTAAACCTAGTTGGTCATTTGCTCTGTTCTTAAGACTGGGGATGACAGCGGATTGAATTTTTTGCATTAAAGTTAGAATGCTTTCGATTGTTTGGAGTTGGAATATTTGCTATATGGATCGTTTTGTTGTTATTGAGTCAGGTAAAAAATAATATTCTTAGTTATTTATAATTTTTTTATAAAATCTTCTCGAGTTTTTCTTTACATCTCTTCGTATCACTAAATACTAATTTTTATAGTTTGGTTGAAAATAATAAATCTTTGAGTCGGGTATACTCAAATGAAATTTAATTGTTAATTGATATCGATAACAAAGCAATTTTTGTTAGGTATTTAAGTTTATGGGCATAATTAAATTGGATTTAGATGTCATTTTATTGAGTTTAGAATGGATTCGGATAAGGAAAATAGAAATGTGTAGATAGACAAAAATCATATTCTTAGTTATTTATATTTTTTAATAAGACATTATTAGGTTTTCATTTATCTCTCTATCACTAATATTAATTGTTTCACATCTTTTATATACGGTATTTATATATCTTGGATTTTCTCGAATCTGTCATGACCTATTTTTATTTAAACCAGGTTTGAGTCGTTTTCCTTGCATTTAAGACGAGTTTGGATTAAAAAAATAGATATTTAAGTCAGATTTTGAGATTTAAGTGATTCAAATTCATGAAATTCAATTGTTGAATGATACCAATAACATTGCGAGCTTTCTCAAGTATTTAAGTTTATGGACAATTAAAATGGATTTAGATGTCATTTTATTGGCTTTAGAATGGATTCCGAAAGGCAAATAGATAGGTTTAGATAGACAATAAGTCTAGTTGGGTCATGTGAGAATTATTCGTGATTTACATGAAAATAAATAAAAAGTTATTTTGTGCTTGAGGTTCACTTGACTTAAGAGAACTCGGAATTATTTGCCGAGGACATATGGAAGGAGTGTTGAACTATGTAGATCTTATGTTTGCTTCTATTGTTATTGTTGATTATCTGCGCTGTTCTACTAGTATGAAGGTGATTTAGAAGTGCCGAAAGAATAATGTTGTATCAATACAATTGTCATGTTATTAAGAATCAAAACACTTGTTTGTTCTCAACTTGAGACATGGAACCATCCATATACAATTGAAATACACACAGTTGGACTACAGAAGCAATCGTGTACATGATAGACTACAATATAACCTAACAAGACCTGAAATTTCAAAAGATCTAACATGGATTACAGGAAACAACTTCACCATATGAAAAATAAAAATCTGTGAATACTGAAGTACCTTCATTTTCTATTTCAAGAATTCCTTCCTGGTCTAAAAGCTTCTTTGTTCGCACGACCTGCTGTATCAGTTGAACTCTTGCCATGTCTTTCTGCAGTGCTGGTATCTCTCATTGCTGTCACTGCACTCGTGCTAACCTGCAGGACACTCGACGAGGATTCATCCGAAGGGCCATAGGTACTGTCGCCGCCCGGTTCTTGGTGCACTGCTCTTTCATGGAGTTGCAAGGCATACTCCAAGTTCCAGAGAACATCTCCCATTGTTGGCCTATCGATTCCATATTGTGCCAAACACTTCTCCACAGTCTCACCAAATTTCTTCAGCGACTTGCGATTGGTCTTCCCCTTCAATGAGGGATCAATGATTCTCTCAAGAAGCCGTTTTTTCTGCCAGTGCATCGCCCACTCAGCTAAGTTTACCTGTTCCCATGGAAGGGACTGGTCGATGACAGGTCTCGCACACAAGACTTCAAGAAGCACGACACCGAAGGAGTACACATCAGACTTATCGGTGAGCTGCTGTGTCTTGAAGTACTCGGGATCGAGATAGCCAAAGCTTCCCTTGACACCGGTGCTCACATGAGACTGGTTGGTTGAAGTGCCTAATTTTGACAGACCAAAATCTGCAACTTTGGCAGCGTAGTTCTCATCCAGCAAAATATTCGAGGATTTAACATCGCGGTGAATGATCACTTGAGCAGAACCAGTGTGCAAGTAGTGCAGACCCCTCGCAGAGCCAATGCAAATCTCGAGCCGTTGTTTCCAAGATAAAGATGGATTCCTTGAGCCATACAGATGGTCTCTCAGGGGACCCTTCTCCATAAACTCATAGACCAAGATCTTCTCTGCCTGCTCCTCACAGTACCCGATCAGCGAAACAAGGTGGTGATGGCGGATCTTAGACAGGATCTCAATCTCTGTTTGGAATTCCCCAAGTCCTTGTTGAGACCCACGGGTGCCTCGCTTCACAGCAATCTTGGTGCCATCTCTAAGCACACCTTTGTAGACCTTGCCGAACCCTCCTGCCCCAACAAGAGCATTCTCATTGAAATTGTTTGTAGCCAACACAATTTCGAAGAAAGGTACTCTGAGCTGAAGATTAGGGTTGTTGGAAGGGGATCCAGTGGTCAACTCTGTCAATCTAAGATACGAATTCCCTGGGAGGACCGGCAATGGCGACCAAGTATCAGCATCTTGTGACTGAGGCATCTGATCCTTCCGACTCTTCCTCTGAGCCATGATAACAACCAGCACCATGAAAGCACAAGCAAGGATCAAGCAACCGAGAACAGAAGCAACAATTACTCCAAAATGTCTGCTTTTTCTACTGTCTTCATTCGGGGACGAAACAACCCCATTAATCTTCAGTATCTCCACGCCGTTCAGCAGAGCATTGATCTTCGATGGAAGGCTGTGTTCTGAAGGCCCAATGCTGATATTAATGCCCCCGGTACTGCTTCGATGCAGGACAACAAAGTCTACATAGTAAGGTGAAGCCAAAGTGTAACTGGACTGTGATGAGAGGTCGAGATCCTTATAAGCAGGGTACCCGTTGATGTACACATTGAAGAAGAGCTCGTTCAGTGCGCTGCTGACTATGTCACAGAAGTGCAATCTAACAAGGAATCCATGGACCGAATTTGGCACCGGAAAATTCCAGCTTATGTTGAAATAATTGGAAGGTGAAGAAGAATTTGATGAGTCACCCTTGTTCATGGCTCTTGCAGTTCCATAGACGTAGTCAGGTGCAATCTCTGGCGTGGCTCCGCCGTCTCTGTACTGAATATGACTACCAAAGGTGACACTTATAGCTCGGGCTGGGTTCTGGAGGTACTTGTCGTCGGGTTCCCAGGTTCGCCAGAGGGTGTCATTGTCGGGGGTGACGAAGGAGCCGCCCACATTGATCCGGAAGACGGTTTCCAGCAGATGGTTGGAGAGCGGGGCGTCGGAGAAAGAGAAGAGGGAGGGGATCGGGGTGAAGGCATCGGAGAAGAGACGGTCGGGGGCGGAGAAGAGCTCGATTGCGTTGATGAAGGCGACGGTGGAGGGGGAAGCGGGGGAGAAGGTGAGGCGGAGGGAGGAGGAGTTGGGCTTGAGATAGAACTCCCTGACGAGGGGGCGGGGAGGTGACGCCGCCGCCGCCGCGGGGGAGAAGAGGGAGAGGAGGGGGACGCCGGATGCGGAGACGTTGAAGAGGGCGGCGGAGAGGTTGAGGGAGGGGGAGGGGAAGGGGTGGAAGTGGAGGCGGAGGAGGAGGCCAGCCTGGGCGGCGGCGGCGAGGTGGAAGACGTAGGAGGAGGGGCAGGGGAAGGCCCGAACCGTCCGGTAGAGCGGGGGCGGAGCGGAGGAGGAGAGGGCAGTGGAACTGCAGTCGGAGAGGGCAGCGGAGGAGGAAGAGTCGGCGACGAAAAGGCGGCCGTCGGGTAGGTCAGTGTCGCCGCCGGCGCCGCAGGCGAGGAGGAAGTCGTCGGCGGGCTGGAATTCGGCAATTGTGAGCGGAGCGAGGAGAAAGAGGAGCGAGAGGATAAGTCGTTTGGAGGAATCGAGGGCAAAATGGGGGCTTCCGCGGCCTCTCATTCTCTTTGCGTTACCTCCAAACTCCAACTCTACTCTCTCTCTATATATCGAGAGAGAGAGAGAGAGAGAGAGAGAGAGAGAGAAATAATTATTTATATTAATTTAAAATATAAAAAAAATGTAGTCATCACTTATCCTATGTCTTCTTTTGTCATTTCGCTCAAAAGCCTATATGCATATGTAAGGGGAAAATGACGCATATAAACACTTGATGGAATACCTTTCACTGGAGGCATGTCATGTGGGGTGGATCCCATCAACATGTTCTCCCTCCCATCTTTGTTGATCGAAGAGTAGATGTAAATATACGTAACCCAAATGAGAAAATAAAAAAAATAAAAAATATTAATATTAACTTCTTAATTTTTTTTATTATGAATGTCATAAATGACAAATGAGATATAATTTTCTTTTATAGATGTGATTCGAAAGTGTTCATGAGATACTATCTAAATTTTGTTTTTAGATGAGGACATTCGAATATTTTATTTTTAATAATGAGTTTGGAGTAGAAAACAGTGTGAGATCAATCTCCATTGCTTTCAGTTGGTTTTGGGTCGTTAGGAAGAAGGTGGAGTACGCCATGGAAGCTGTACCACAGCTCATGTTGAGGAGGAAGATAGGGACGTAGGATTTGAGTGAGGTCGGCTTGGGTGATAGGTGTTTATTGGAGGTCAAATTAGGGTTACAGATGGATCCGCGTTGGGAGTGGAATTTTTGTTGACCTTTTTGAATACTGTGGTACAAAGGTTGGACACGTCTCCTAAAAAAGAATATTAAGGGTTCATTCTATCGTTAGCGTTGCAGGTCCATGAGATAAAATATCCGTTCAATCTCCGCTAACGAAATCAATTGATAATGTTATAATCTAATATGTATTTAAATGATGTAGAACTAGTTTTACTTCAATCAAGAGAGGTAAATTGATTAAGACAGAAAGAATAAGAAGTTGGATCGGAATTAAATATGTCAGAAGATTAGACATCGGACCGGAGGAATGACGGACTATCGGCAGAAGACTTCGTGTCATGAGTTTGGGCATCAGGCCAAAAAGATCGGATAGTGCGCCAAGGAGATCGGATATTACGAGAAGACAACATGCCGATTGAACAATACGCCGAAGAAGAGGATGATGTGCCGAAGGGTCGGACGAAGCGCTGGATGAACCAATGACATGCGAGATAACTTAGCATTCTTGCTTGTAATAATTTGTCTAGATCGAAGTAGTTTTAGTTGTAATTGGGTTGGTTTATAATATAATTATGCTAACTCAATTATGGACTAACTGGGACCAAACATTGGGTCAATGGCATTGTTAGTCTAGGCGATGGCATCGCTAGTGGCTCAGTCTCCGAGACTGTGCCATTCGGTAGTACCACCAGGCTTGGCGGTGGTACCACCTAGTGTTAAGCGATGGTACCGCCAAACACAGTCTCCTATACTATGTTAGGAGGTGATACCACCCAGTATCAGTGCTACAGACGATGGTATCGCCCAACATAGGTGGTGGTGCTATCAAGACCCGGGATGAGACCTTTTTTTGCTATAATTTTGAAGTCATTTGAGGTCTATAAATACCACAGCTATTCTTACATAGATAAGCAAGAATTTGAGCAAAAGTGGGGGAAAGAATCATTGAGTAAAAATTGTAATATCTCTAGATTAGTGAGTTTCTTCCTCCCAGACTTAGAAGGTTTCTAAAGGAGAAGTGAGGTCTAAAAGAGATGTGTAAAGGTTCTCTCCTGACCCGTGAAAAGGAGAAAAGAGTGTAAAAGGGTAGTTGTATTGAATCTCGAATTTTGATGATAAAATCAATTGATGTGTTTGTGATCTGATCTACATTTTGAGTGACGTAGGAAGCTTCGATCAGGGAGAGACAATTAAAGCATGAGGAATCATGTTGGGCCGGAGTGGAACATTTCAAAAGATTGGACATCGAACCGGAGGATCAATCGACGTATCGATAGAAGGCTTCGGGCCATGGGTTCGGGCATCAGGCCAAGAAGAGTAGAAATTACGCCAAGGAAATCGGAGTTGTGGAGATCAATTGGTCGATTGAGCAATAGGCCGTAAGAGAGGACGATGCGTTGAAGAATCAGACGAGACATCGATGAACCAATGATATGTCGGACAACATTTGATTTAGTTTTGTAATAATTATCTAGATCAAAGTAGGTTTTAGGTGTAATTGGGTTGGAATTGGGCCAACTCAATTAGGGGCCAATTGGACCCAAGTTTAGGTTGTGTTAGGCTAAGTGAAAGACCCAAACAGTGACCTAATAGGTGGAACCGTCAGTGGCACAATCTTTGAGACTATGTCAGGTGGTAGTACCACTCAAACACAGTCTCCAAGATTGTGTCAGGCGATGATACCGCCCAGTGTCAGTGCTGCAGGCGATGGTACCGCCAGGACTCGGGAAACCCAGGATGAGACTTTTTTTTGCTCTAATTTTGAAGTCGTTTTGGGTTTATAAATACCTCAACTATTCTTGTATGGGAAAACAAGAATTGAGTACAAAATTAAGTTGAAAAAGGAGGAAAGAATACTTGAAAATTTTAGGAAACTTCCTTAGGATTCAGGATCACTTCTTCATAGCATTTAGAAGTTTATCTAAAGGGAGAAGTGAGGTCTAAGAAAGAGAGGCTTGTAAGGGTTGTCTCCTAAACTCATGAAAAGGAGAAAGAGTGTCAAAGGTAGTTAATCTTCGCCCATTGAAGGAAGATTGTTAGTGGATATTAGTGGCCTCGACGGAAGAGAAATCGGGAGTAGACGTAAGTCACGACGACCAAACCACTATAAACTCGGTTTACATTTCTATTTATGAAATTTATCTTTACTGCAATCTGTCTTACTTACTTTACTTTTTTATTACACTCTTACAAATGCTTCCAAGTTAAATATATTTTCGAAGTTAAACATTATCAAAACGATTTTATCGTATGAAGATTTTTGAATCGACGTAATATTATCACTACACTAATTCACACCCCCCCCCAGTGCCAACTTGATCTTAATAATTTGTATCAGAGCCACATTTTTTTCTCATTTGGTTTAACACCCAAGAGAAATGGCTCTTTTCGGCTTTTAAGTTGGTCACTCTATCATTCGTCCTCCTATGTATAATGGGACGGACTACACTTATTGGAAAACTCAGATGAGAGTTTTCTTGCTTTAGCTGAATCTCGATTTATAAAATATTATTAAAAATATATTTCAAAAGTCTTCTCTTTTAATAAACGATTGGAATGATTTGAATGCTTTATTTTGTGCCTTAGACAAAAATAAATTTAATTGGGTTTCTATTTGTGAAATGGCTTATGAGATTTGACATACTCTTAAAATCACACACGAAGGCATCAGTAGAGTTAAAGATTTGAAGATTAATCTTGTGATATATGATTTTAAATTATTTCGAATGAAGCCAAATGAAACTATCATTGACATGTACACCCGTTTTATGGATGTCATTAATAGTTTAAAAGCTTTTGGTAAAAATTTTTCGAATCTTGAACTTATGAATAAGGTTTTATATTCTCTTCCTAAAAGCTGAGATTCAAAAGTAACTGTCATACAAGAGGTAAAAAACTTAAATAATATTCCACTGGAAGAACTTATTGGTTCATTGATGACATATGAAATGACGTGCAAGACATATAATGAACTTGATGAACATGAGAACAACCTTCCAAAGAACATAAAGGATTTGATACTTCGAACAATAGAATACGACTTAAGTGATAACTCAAGTGACGATGATGACCTTGAACTTCTCACAATAAAGCTTAAAAAGTTCTTAAAATAAGAATCAAAAAGTAAAAATGAACTTAAAAAGAAGAATATGTCAAAGAGGAAGAAAGTATTCAAGGCGGCTTGGGACGAATCGAGCTCATCCGAAGATGAGAAGCAAACCAACAAAGACAAGGTGGCGAACTACGCTTTAATGACTTTCGACGACGAGGTAACCAAAACCCCCTTAGTTTACTTTGAATTTACTTGATGTTTTTCATGAGTTATTTTTAAATTAGTTAGTAAAAAATAAAAAAAAATTATAAAATAAATAAATAAAAGGGGATTATGCTTTTCTTTCTAGTGTTTTTGAAAAATTAAAAAAATTGATCATGATAATTACATCTCTTTATGATAAAAGAATAAAATATTAGATTTAAATCTAATGCTTGTACACCTAATTAGATTAATCCTATGTATGATTTTAAGAAGCAATAATGTGTATCTTGATGATTTTCGTATTACTTTTTTATTTTGATTGAAGATGCTTTATGTTCAATGAAACCATGCTTGATGATTTAATGATGATTTGAAATCATGCTTAATGAGCTTATATTTCAAAATTATACATGATGATTTTTGTGATTTATGGTTTATTGATCTTTGTCGTAATAAAAGTTACTTTTTCGGTTTTAAACGATGATGCATATTTTTGTTTGGTATAAAAGACAAAGGCATGCTTGTATAAAATCAAACTACTTAAATTAAAATAAAAATGGGAGAAAGAAAATTGTTAGCATATCAAGAAAACTAAAATTGCTAGTTTGAATGTTAAATTTAGGTAGCATAAACTCTCCATATATATTTTTCGGATCATGATCTTGATTTCTTAATTTTTATAACTTGAGTGTTCTTTTTAAATTAAGATCGTTTCCTATCATTCCTTCTAGTTACAAAAGAAAAAAATTTGTCAAAAATGATTCATCATCTTTTGGCATTCATGACTTGATATTTTATTTTTTATGATTGAAACATTGATGTAAATCAATCCTTGTTATTTATCTTTGTCATAATTTAAAAATTAATGTAAAGGGAAAATAAATACAACATTATTCTTTCCTTTCTTTTATAATGACAAATGGGGAGAAAGATTTGCTAGTTTGCATATTGCAAAAGGAAGAAAAACTTGCTATAAAGCAAAATTGCTAACTTGCACTTTTCAAAAAAGAAGAAAAAAAAACTTGCTATCTTGAACATCAACAAGAATTGCTAGCTTGCAATCTCAAGAGAAACAAAAGTGATATCTTACCTATCTCGAAAATTAAAACTTACAAACTTGCATATTTAAAAATATGCTAAATTTATAAACTTGCACAACTTGTATGTTGTAAAACTTGCTCACTTCTCCTTTTTGTTGATGACAAAGGGGGAGATATAATGATGATGATTTAAATCATGTGTGGTATGATGTATTTTTATATTTTTAAATATCATATGATTTTTTGAATTTAAAGGTTGTATCAATTTGACATATCGATTGGGGGAGTTAATGTCACATCCTGATTTTTTTTTTTTTTAATATCTTTCCACACATTCAGGCCAAGTAGATAAACATCACTTTATTCATCATTCATAAACCTTTCTTACAATTCATTTATTGATCAAATCACAAATATAAAAGTAAACATAGTGATGTTAACTTCAAGAATCATCCTAGCAGTTCTACCTAGCGGTAGAGGAAGGTCCGCTTTCCACTAGAATTCGATTTAGTGCTAGAGGGAGATTACTTTGAAAATAAAAAATAAAGAAAATTCAGTAAAATTGAGTAGAAACCCCAAAAGTCAACTCAAAATGAATACATGATCAAAATTCAGTCATCCCATTGGCGTATATCAAATACCCGAAGGAGCACTCTCCCAACAGCGGATGGAGAGACTTTATCCTACGAGATGAGTTTGTGTTCTCCCAATAGTGGATGGAGGTAAACTCATATCGCACTCCCAACAACGGATGGAGTGGTGTCTCACACCCACCAAAGTGGGGACACGTTCCTTCCAATAGCGGATGGAGGAACCGTCCAACCGTCACGTCTGACGGCCCGCTAATCCCCGAAGGAAATCACCCTACCTGCTCTCGATAGGGAAATAACATAATCTCACACTGGTCATATCTATATCGGGATGAAATAACATATTTAAAACATCTCTTTCAAATATCATCAATATCAAATAATACAAATTAACCCTCAATTGACTTGAACCCTAGTTCAATCGAGTTAATGGAACTCAATTTACTAGAACCTAACTGAACTGATCTCTAATCATCATTTAACTGGTTTGAAACTACCTTAAACTAGTATAATTTGGACTACATTAAGTTCATTTTAGGTTAAACTGACTTGAATAAGTCAATCAATTTGAAATCACCCTGAATCGATCTAGACTAATCAAGTTTAGTTTAAGTCAATTAATATTTGGGCTCAAATCCTACAATAATATTGGGCTGGATTGGGCCAGCCCATCTATTGGTAATATGCATTACATATGACTAGGCATGCATCACACAAAGCTAGCCCAGCCCTGGCCCATGGATTGGTCATGTACATCGCATGTGACCACCAATGATGGTTGAGCTGGGTTAGCCTACGAGCCAAGGCCTGACCCGTGGGTTGGGCCTGGCCTACGGGCTGGGCTTGGTCTACTGATTGAGCTTGGCTAGTGGGCTATGGCCTAACCTATGGGTTGGCCAAAGCCTATAAGCAATTTTAATTCAATTTCATATCACAACATATATTCATTAATAAAATAAAAACATAATAACGTATTAAAATATAGATAAAGAGATAAGCTTTAATACAAGGAAATAACATTCTAAATCTAAATAAAAATCATACTTTCATAATTTTGACATATTATAGTCAATTAAATTTTAAATCATTCATAATAATATATTTTAAATTTCAGATCAAAGAATATCAAAAAAATAATTTTAGATAATATATTTTAATCTAACAAAAAATTTTATCTAGATAAGATTAAAGATAAACTATAATGCTAGGAAATATCATATAAAGAATATAAATTTTTAACATGTTTAAATCTAAAATAAAAGTCTTAAGAAGGATCAAATAACATTATAAAAACTTCAATAAATTTTAATGCAACAATAAAATTTTGACATTTAAAGAATTGATAAATATCTTTCAAACTATAAAATATTCAACATTTAAAGAATCAAAATAAAAATTAAAACTTTTATTTTCAGGGAAGGTAGGGAAACCTACCTCTCGTCAATAGGGTGTAACACATCGTTCCTCCTGCTACCAAGCTCGACTAGGTGAGGAACGAAGGAGAGAAATCCCTCCCCTTAAATAGGAGGAAGTGAGCCTCAATTAAAGAAAATTTATTTTAATTTTTATATTTATTTAATATAAATTATTTCTATTTAATATATTAATAAATATGATATCACCCTATTTGGAATGATTAATAGTTATTTCCTAATTCGTATTAACAAACAAGGAAATAAATTAAGATTTCCTTAAATTACAATGGCAAGTAAGGAAAAAAATAATTCCTAACTGAAATATTTGATGTGATTACAGTTAAGGTTAATTCCGTCATCAATTAGTTATCATCATCAAAAAGGAAGAGATTATTGAATCTCGGATTTTGATGATGAAACCAATTAAGAATATTATGATCTAATATACGTTTAAGTGATGTAGGACTAGATTCGATCAAAAGAGCTAAATTGATTAAAGCAGGAAGAATAAGAAGTTGGGTCGGAATTGAACATATCAAAAGATTGGATATTAGACTGGAGGAATGGTCGACGTGTCGGTAGAAGGCTTCATGCCATGAGTTTAGGCATCGGGCCAAGAAGATCATACATTACGCCAAGGAGATCGGATGTTGCGAGAAGGCAATATGTTAATTGGGTAATACGTCGAAGGAGAGGACGATGCGCCGAAAGGTAGGACGATGCCCGAAGGGTTAGATGAAGCGCCAGATGAACCAATGACATGTTAGATAACTTAACATTCTTGTTTGTTTTAGAATATAATTATACGAACTCAATTAGGGGCTAATTGGGCCCAAAGTGGGGCTGTTTTGGGCCAAGAGAAAGGCTCATTCAGTGATCCAAACATTGGGTCAGGCGGTGGCACCGCCAATGGCTCAGTCTCCGAGATATAGTCTCCGAGATTATGTCAGACGGTAATACCACCAGATTAGGCGGTGGTACCACCTAGTGTCAGGCGATGGTACCACATAGTGTCAGGTGGTGGTACCGCCCAATGTCAGTACTGTAAGCAGTGGTACTGCCCAGCATATGCGATGGTACCACCAAGATTCGGGAAACCCGAGATGAGACCTTTTTTTGCTCTAATTTTAAAGTAATTTGGAGTCTATAAATACCCCATCTATTCTTGCATAGACAAGCAAGAATTTGAGCAAAAGTGAGGAAAAGAATCCTTGAGTAAAAATTATAATCTTTCTAGATTAGTGAGTCTCTTCCTCCTAGAGTTAGAAGGTTTCTAATAGAGGAGTGAGGTCTAAAAGAGATGTGTAAATGTTCTCTCCTAAGCCTATGAAAAGGAGAAAAGAGTATAAAAAGATAGTTGATCTTCGTCCATTCAATGACAATCGAACCACTGTAAAATGGTTTGCATTTCTATTTTACTGTTTATCTTTATTGTAAACTGCTTTACTTCCTCATTATTTTTTATGCACACTTTTATGAACATTTTCGAAGTTAAACATTGTCAAAATAATTTTATCGTACGAAGATTTTTAAATCAATATTATTTTATTACTGTGCTAATTCAACCCCCCCTTAATGCCAAGATCCTAACAATATTCACGAGAATATTTTTTTTAAAGTAAAAATAATAATTTCATCGTTTATCAGCCAAAAAAAATCAAAATAAAACCTCTAAAATAGATTAAAACCTTGGAGGCTATTAGCCGTTAAAAAAACTATTTGATTGTGAGCGATACAATTGAGAGTTGTATCAAAATGATTGAAGCAATATTTAATGTCTCGAAGGATGGATTTAGTAAGAGTCTATTGTATCGTGATACAGCATTGTGTGTTAATTAGGTTGACGAGCAACATTCAATTGGTTTGCTATCTGTTTAATGTCTTTGAATGATGACTTAATGAGGTTGACGAACAACATTCAATTGAAGTATTGAAGATGGAAGCATTGGGCATTAGGGTCAACATTAGCCCTCTTCGACCATCGATCTTCCATCCCTATCCTTGATGATGAATCCAACATCTGCAACACCAGATATCAAGTCAAATGATCCATCACACTCCAACCTAAAAGGAGAAAATACTTTCTATTTTGTCCTACTGAGTTGTCCTAAAAGGCTAACCCCCTCAATTACGTGTAGATCAAATAGATCATTAGTATCAACCACAATCCTACAGTAAAAGGAAAATATGTTGATTTAGAATCAACGATCCTATTCTATGTTTATCTTAGTGTATGATAATGTTAGATTAAAAAGTTTTAAGGTTTTATGACTTAGAATATCGTAAGATATGTTTGATTAAGAAGTTTTGAGTTTTTGTAATTCCGAATTATATTATTTTTAATTTCATAGTACACATGCAAAATAAGAAGTAAAAAAAAAAACATAAATTTTACAAAAAAAAAAAGAAAGATAAATCTTGTCAATTGTGAGTGACTTTTCTATCAAAGCCTCATTTGTTATCATTTTTAATAGAGTCTCATTGTATTTCTTAGCTTAAAAATTCACTTTTCATAAATGATAAGAATGCAAATGATAGGAGTAAACTAGTCTAATAACCATTGTTTCATAACTAAATCAGCTAAATTAGAGGATAAAATCAAGCAAAATAAAGAAAATTAGTGTATTTCTTCTCCAAGAAGTTTGCATGCTTCGATTAACATTTGACACCATCAATATTGATCTCTTTTGCATTAAGCCACCGGCAATCAGCGATCGTAAAATTATATCAGATCTAATGAATATGAATCTTCCCAAATTATCAGATATTATTATTAAATGTATAAATAGATTTTCTGATAGGTTTTTTGATAAAATAAAATAAGAAAATGCTCTTTTTTTAGAGCCCAAAAGGCCCATTTAAAGGAGCCCTCTCACAGGTCACTGAAGCGGGCTTTGGGCCTTTATGCGAGCTCCGCAACAGAGCGTCACGTTTCCCTGTTCCATCTCGTTTCCCTCCTTCCATATATAAACCCGCCGCTCGCTTCTTGCCTACGGCGAAGGGTGGGAACGAGCAGGGCGGTGCCCGGATCTTCGGCCCCTCCCAGAAGTACTCCCACATTAGCCTCAAACCGAGGTGATTTCTCCCTCTCTCTGTCTGTGCCCCTCCCTCCCTTCAAGAAACCCTTGCCCTCATCTCAGTTTCCCCTACGTATCTGGATTCGATCGATCGGATCAAGAATCGAAGACTTGCGATGCATCATTGGTGGATAGATTCTGTTACTTGGAAACCTGTGGTAGAATTTTAAGATTCGGTTCGAATTTCTGAAAATAACCCTAGGATGATGTGATCTTGAAGACAAAAACAAATGAAAGAACCGAAAAATTACAATGTTTAGGGAGATTTTATTGTGTTGATGCTGACGATCTGGCTAATTTCTACGTGGATGCAGGGAAGAAGAGCAGGGTATCCAGGATGAGTTGCCGAAGCAAAACCTCCGAAAGGAGTTGGAAGAGTGCGAGCGGAGACACTTTGCCTCCAAGGCTAAGTCTTGTACTGGTAAAAGCTTGTTCCCTTCTACTGTATTCTCTCATGCTAGCATGTGTTTATGCTGTTTGTTTATTTTGCTTGTAATTTAATGGTTTGTGAAAGATCAGACGATATGGTTGTATATTCGGTCTGGTTGCATTTGTTTTGGATCAGGTGATGTAGTTTTATAATCGGTTTTTTCTTGTAATTGTTGTTTTCATATGTGTTGTCTGCGATTGTACTTTTGGACGTAGAATCCTAACATTTGTGGATTCTGTTAGGCAAAGGCCTCTCTGGCTTTGTTAACAATCTTCTGCTACAATGAATTTTTTACCATCTCCTTGTTTGTGGAATGTTAAAAGGTTGATCTTTGTTGCAGAGTTTATGTTTGGTTTTCATTTGGATTTTGTCTTCCAATTCTAAACTCTCTTAATGTGGTTGGTTACTGAATCTAGTTGTTTTCGCTTGCAGAAGATAGAGATCGAAGGAAAGGTGGGCAGGTACTTTGGAAGGTAAGCTACATTGCTTAGGTTCCTTATTGATGTTAAAATTATCCTGGTGCCGAGACAAAAGCATCTTTTCTGGTGATGCTTTTCTTGCTCTTGTTTTACCTACAGGAACAAGGAGAAAAGCTGAAGATAGAACTGTTCAGAGTGATAATGATGCTGATGATCCTGATGCATAAGTCAAAGATGATGCAGAGAGGTAGTTACTTTTTGTTTTTATATCTATTTGTAGCATATCATTTGATGTTTTTATATCTATTTGTAGCATATCATCTGATGTTTTTATATTTTTAGCAAGTTAAGATCAAGAAAAAATAATGTCTACTATAATTGTGGTGAGAAAGGATATTATAAGAATCAAGTAACCTAAGAAGTGTAAGGTGATAACTATTTAATTATGTTTATTTCTGATGATATATTTTTTTTGTATGTGTAAGGATCTTGAGTGAGTGATTGACACAGGTGCTTCTTACCATGCTATACTACAAAGGGAGTTCTTTATTACCTATAAGTCTAAAAATTTTGGTGTTGTCAAGATGGGCAACTATGGCTCGACAAACATCATCAACATGGGTGATAGTTATATAAAAACTAACTTTAACTACAAGTTGGTGCTTAAGGATGTGAGGCATGTGGTTCACTTGAGATTAAATTTAATTTTAGTTGGAAGGCTAGATGATAAAGACTTTGATAGCAGATTTCATAAAGGACAATAGAAGCTCAGTAAGATTTATCTTATTGTAGCTAGTGGAAAGAAATATCACACTTTGTACATGTTGTAGGTCAAAACTTGTGGTGAACAGTTAAATTCTATAGAGAAAGACTTAAGTATGGAGTTATGGCAAAGGCAACTAGGACACATGAGCGAGAATGGACTGCAAGTTCTTTCCAAGAGAGAAGTCTTGCCAAATCTCAAATTTATACATCTGAACTCTTGTATTAATTATTTGGCTAGCAAACGATATAAAGTTTTCTCTACTAGTCTTACTTTATCTAAAAATACATACCTTGGATCGTGTCTATACATATGTATATAGTCCTTTGAGGAAAAATTTTCTTTCTAAATCTCTTAATGTTTATGGTATTAGTGATGTATTTTATTTTGTCACTTTTAAAAATTATTTTTTCAGGAAAGTCTAAGCTTATGCTAAAGACAAAGATCAGGTTATTAATATTTTCAAAAAGTTTCATGCCAAAGTTGAAAGAGAGACAGAAAATTAATTGAAATACATAAGATTGGTAATGAGTACACAAGATTGTTTGATGATTACTACAGGTTACATGACATCTAACATGAGATGATAGTTCCTTGTATGCCTCAGCATAAGATCGGATGATAGTTCCTAGTATACCTCAACATAATGTAATTACAGAGAGGATGAACCATACCATCATAGAAAAGTTCAGATATATGCTTTCATAGACCAATCTACCCAAAAGAAAAGTTCAGATATATGCTTTCATAGACTAATCTACCCAAAAGGCTTTGAGATGAGACCTTAAGGATTACAGTTGATATGATTAACTTGACACCCTATACAACTTTAGATGGTAATATCGTAGAACATGTATAGCTAGGGAAAGATGCCTCCTACATGCACTTAAAGTGTTTGGTTGTCATGTATTTACACATGTTTTAAACATTAAGAAGTCTAAGCCGGATGGTAAGATAGAAGAATATATTTTTCTTGGCTACTCACGTAATTAGTTTGGTTACAGGTTTTGAGATCCAGAAAAGCAAAATATGTTTAAAAGTATAGATATGATCTTCTTTGAGGATTGAACCCTTGAGGATTTAAAGAATGAGGCACCAACCTCAATTGATTGTGACCCACTTACTCCTCTAGTACATCAGGATGATGGGGAGATGTGCAGAAAGGTGGTGTAAAGGTTAATGTTGGTCTATCTATAAGACATGTTGAGCAAGAAGAATATGAAGAGCAATTTTTTGTAGAACATCAATTGAGAAGATCTTCTAGACAACATCAATCATCCGAAAGATACTCTTTTACCTATGTTACTCTTCTAGACAACATCAACTTTGAAGAGATTTTTTCTCATGTTGTTAAAATATCTTCCATCTATGTTGCTTTTTGTATTGTTGCTAGTCTAGACTTAGAGGTTGAGCAATTGAATATGAAGACAACTTTCCTTCATGGTGATTTGGAGGAAATTTATATAGAGCAATTAGAAGGTTTCGAAGTCAAATGTAAAGAAAATTTTGTTTGTAAGGAAGAGCTTGTATAGGCTAAAGCGAGCTTGTATAGGCTAAAGCAAGCTTGAATACAATAGTACAAAAAATTTGATACATTTATCGCTAAAAATATATACAAAAGAACAGCTTCAGATGATATGCTACAAATAGATATAAAAAGTTTGATACATCAAATGGTTTAGTGAGAATTTTATTATTCACTTACTTTATATTAATGATATGCTTATCCTTAAAAAAGATATATTTACAATTGACAAGTTGAAGAAAAAACTAAGTGAATCTTTTGCAATGAAGGATATGGGACAAAGCAAATATTAGGTATGCAGATTTCTTGTGATAGAGAAAAAAAAATTGATTATCATAGGAGAAAAACATCGAGAAAGTATTGGATAAATTTAATATGAGCAATGCAAAGTTAGTTGGTTCTTTTCTTTCAAATCACTTTAAGTTATGCTCAGATGACAAGGAGAAGAAGAAAATATAAAAGATTCCTTATGCTTTAATAATTAGAAGTTTGATGTATGCGATAGTATGTACGACGCCGGACATTGCATATATAGTAAGTGTTGCTAGTAGATTTCTTACAAATCTAGGTAAAGAACACTGGATAGCAGTGAGATGGATCTTTATATATCTCAAAGAGAGCTCCAAAGTTTGTTTAAGCTTTGGAGGTGAACTACCTATGACAGGTTACACAAATACAGATATAGTAAGAGATATTAATACGAAGAAATCTATGTTTTGTACTCACTTTTATTAGAGGAGTTATGTCATGACAATCCATATTACAAAGGTATATTGCTCTCTCCATCACAAAGGCAAAATATATTATTGTTATGGATGTTTGCAAAAAAATATTATGGATGAAAGAATTCTTACAAAAATTGGAGCTGAAACAAAAAAATTATGTGGTACATTATGATAGCAAAAGTGCCATCCATTTGTGTAAGAACTCAACTTTTCATTTCAAGTTAAAGCATATATATATATATATATTAAGTACCACTGGAGTCACGGTAGGACAGATATGTTGACAAAGATCTTATCAAAAGAAAGATAGGAGATGTGTCGATAGTTGGTCGGCATTTATATTGAAGATTCATAGGAAAACCTTCCTTATGGGATGAAGGAAGAGGTTGTTAGGTACATGACCCATTAATTCAGCCTATGATGAGCAGTAGTTATTTAACCTAGTTCTCTTTTAACCTAAACAAAAAAAGGAGGCTTGCAACTGCTGTTGGCCTGACCGGGAGAAACTGCAATAGCGATGATTAAAGGAAAAGGAACAAGAGTAGAAGAAAATAAAAGAAGATGTTGACAACATAAAGGTTGTTCTTAATTATCCTAATAGTATTCTAGCCGTAGGTTCCATTAGATTTGCAGCGGACTCTTGCTTAAGTCATACAAGAAGATTTTGAATATTATGCACGGTAACATAATTATTATATCTCTATTATTCTCCTGTGATTATTGTTCGGGTTTTGAGTAAATAACTTCGAGATTTATACATTCATTATTTTTATAATAAATTGACTTCTCTAACTTGTCCCATAATTTTTTTTCTTCCACGATGGAAGAGTTTTTCAAGTAAATCTTGATATTTTATGTAACTATGATTTTAGTTTAATTTTTCTGCTGTATGTTATGAATTTGTTCACATACAAGTTTTTTTTTTTATCCTATCAATAATTTATTTATGTTGTTGTTAGCTTTTCTCTAAGACTTCTACAATTGCAAATCCAACTATTCATCGTGTTGCAATCTTAAATTGGTTCTTGATAATTGTTTCAGGTATTTCTTTTTTTCTTCCTTTGTATATTGATAATCCCTTACACGGAGTTTGTAAATTTCTTAATTTCTCTCTCTCTCTCTTTCTGCTGAATATTTTCAGAGGAAGAATATGTGCATTAGTAGTTACAGTGAATTGGATTCAAGTGGTGGAGACAAATGTTGTTTATATTTATGTGGACCGAAGACAAAAGCCGAGAACAAATACTGTTTTATATTTATGTTCGATGTTTTCATGTGCAGATTATCTTAAATTAAGAGTCATTATTTTTTTTAAATAATTCATTATTTCTGATAAATGTTTTATGTCAAATTAAGAATCATTATTTATTTTTTATAACAATTCATTGTTTCTGATAAAGATTTTGTTTTTTTGGGTCTTGCTTGAGGTTAACTTCAGATTAATAGATGACTCGGAACAGGAATCATATGATTTTAAATGAGAAGGTGTTGTAACAAGAAATAAGAAAAAACATATTAGATGAATGTTTTAATTTGTTGTCACACATTTTACATAATTATTATCTAAATCATTAAAATAATAAAAATTCTGGATTTTGAAGGATTTTAGGGTGTGAGTGGTTGTCACATAATACTTTCACTATTGCTTTTTGTACCTCATGATTCATCCCATTGGGCCCCTTTTTTTTTTTTCTTTTCTTACTTGAACAAAAAATACTTTTAGATTTTTTTTTTATTTAAATGACTTTTGGACTTAGTAATCATTTCTTTTAAAATGAATCATTTTGATCTGATTCAATAAAATTTTACTTAACTAAGTTATAATGAAAATTGAACTAAGCTACATTTATTCAAAGAAAATCCTTAATTTTGATAATAATTATCATAAAATTAAAAATAAAAAATTATTATTAATCATCTCAAAATCATAACCATATTATTTGGTGAAAGTTAAATTAAATTATATTCGATCAGTGAACATATTTTTTTAAAAAATCTTAAATTTTAATAATTTATTATTAAAAATATATTAATCATCTTAAAATCATGTTCTTATCGGTTGGATTGGTTTAGTAGGAGTTGATTGAGTTAAACATAAAAAAAAAAAAAAGTCAATAAGAGTATGAAACAATAGTGTTGGATAGAGATTGCAACCCAACTGATTGAGATCAAAATTTACATTAATAATCAATTAAATAATATATTTAGCATGATTGAATCCATAAACACTTCATCATCGGGATATCAAAGCGTATGGGATCGATCGCATAGAGAAGAAATGACAGCCAAGCTTATGTGGCGGTCGTTCTCGCCACATAAATAAATGTGTCGTCGGGCGAACGCGATGAATGGTGTGGAGAGGAGGAGAATTGATGGTGGCGACACCGCAACCTCCAAGCCGAGGCCCCTCCGGCAGTCCTTGACCACGCCACATCACGAGGAGATAACTCCAACATAATAATGAGGCGCATAGGCAGATCTGTACGTACGATAGCAAGAGCTAGCGGGGAGCGACGACAGCAGCAGCAATTTTGGCTCTTAATGGCTGGCCATGAATGCCGTTGTTGGCCACGCATGGACCGTCGCCTGGCTCGCCACCGGTGGTTGACAGCAATGGGTCGACAGCGGCCGGTCCCCCGTGGCTGTCGTCTTCTACATTGTCCGTCGGACCACGCCACCCCCCTTCCCTCCTGTGTTGTCTTCACGTCTACCCCTACCCACATCACATACTGCCGCAAGATTTGCATGATGCAGACCCTCCTCCTCCCCTCCATCCCTCCCTGTGACTTCCGCTGTTGCAGAGGAAAGGAGAGGCGAGGTAGGGATAAGAGATGGAGTTCAGACACTGTGGGTGTTAGGACAATAACTGTGCCAACTTTCTGTGGGTTTTACGTGGCGTTTCAAGTTCTGCGAATGCTACAATCGTTGACAGCCCAGGAAGAAGATTGTTCCTCAAAAGCTTCTCAGGGTATGGCTTAATGATGGGCAGGTCAGAGGAGTTAGACCTGAGGGAGGGCGGTAGGGAGAGTGACACGTACAGCAAGGAACAACGTACTCCTTCCTGCATGGATTCCGCAGAGCTTCTCTGCTTTTAATCCATCCATGTCACATCTTTCGCTCAGATCTGCTTCCATTGTCCTGTATGTTTTTGATTAATCCGAGGATAAACCTGCTCTCTTCATTAAGATCTTTGCAGCTGAATCATATCGATCTTAGATCACTAAGCCAAGCCTGAGTAGCTTCACAAGTTGGGAGGAATATATACAATATGAAGTCTCATCTAAACTTCCGCATTATATGAACACATTTGTTGTCTAATGAGTGATGGTAATGCATGAATATATCCTTAGGATATCAAGAGATGATGATATCAAGACTAATGGAGTAGAATCATATCCATCGCTTTGAGGTTTATAGGGTCTTACAAGAGTTATGCTGCTGCAGGAGGCAGTGGACACAGCCGACAGTTGCAGTGGTCGGTGGCGGTGCGAAGAGATGCTCTTAGTTGGGATCCAATCCAACTCGGACGGACCAGTGGATGCAGTACTTGGCAGTGTCATGTCCCCATTCTCTCTTCCGCAGCTCGATCGTCCTCCTCATGTGTCTCTTTGTGTGTGTATGAGAGAGAGAGAGAGAGAGAGAGAGAGAGAGAGAGAGAGGAGATGGGGTCCGTCTTATTTGGCATTTCCTCCGCCTCTCTCTCTCTCTCTACACAGACGCGGATTCTGCTGCGTTGGATATGTTTTGTTGTCTTGCTGACCGTGACCTGCACAAGGACGGACAGAGGGATGAAACGAGTCAAAATCAAAGCCTGGTATTGTGCATGAGATTCTCGGACACCCGACGTGCTTTGGTTCTCTGCAACTCGCTAGGATTGAATCTTGCATTCTTACGCCACCATATCACACCGATCTGGTTCTCGACATTGTAAGAGATCCACCGATGCCAGTAAAAGGATCGGTAGTACTCCCATGAGATATGGGTAACAACAAGTCTCATCACCACCTTCACCCACGCACACAAGGCATGGCAAAACCCTAGACAAGAAAACCCCATCACAGATGCCTTCTAACACAAAGCACATGACTTGATCTCGGAGGCCATGCCCTACGCAACGTGCAAAACTTATGATGATGCTTCCCATGGATTCCTTTGGGCGATGCTCCTCGACATGTTTCATACACTGATTGATGCGTTCTCTTTCCCTCTGTCAGCCCGATGGGTGGAGAATTGTAGCTCAAACCTCGACCAAGGAACAGAGTTTACGTCCAAACGTCGAAACAATTGCAGTCTAGAATATTCAACAAAAATATTAGGAAGATAATATATATATATATATATATATATATATATAAGTAAGAATTTGATTTATTATTGTCAACAAATACACCGAAATTGTGTATGTGTTTTTCTTTTTAGAATGTATTGGACCAACTTAAATCGAATAATCATATTCCAAATGAATATGAATATAATAAATAAATAAATACCTTAGTTGGATTTAGAGTCAAATTTTAAGTATCTAAATTGTGAGTTAGAATGGAATACATTAAATGAAGCTTTTCGAGGATTTAATTTGACACATTTCAACTAATTATGTTACTCCCAAGTAGGGGTTGGGATACTTTCTAACGCAAATGTAAGTACTTAAGTTAATTGAATATCTAAATGGTTAATCGGATTCAAATACAATTTAGAAATGTGTAATTAGTTATTATCTTTATTATTTTGCTACTGATATTTATTGTTATAAAGTTGTTTTTCATGCTTTAAGCTTTTTTTTTATTTTTATTGTTTCAAATATATATTTTACGTTTACAAGCATTTATCACATAATGGCGTTTTCTGTAATAAAAAAAAGTAATTAATTTATCTAACATATATTTCATCCAAAATCTTGTAATATCCATAAGTAACAGATACTCAAACATAATCAATCATCAAATGCATTTAGGAAAATGCTAATGTATGATAATCGTAGTGCAAATTGGTTTGCATCGAGGAGCATTTTAAAATAAATTTTTTTATTAAAATATAATACTATTTATAAACGATGAGTCATCGTACAATAAAAAAACTTCGATTGAGATTTAAGCCATAAAAATAATTTATATTTATATTTAAAAATAAAATTATATATATTGATCTTCTTTAATAAGATTTTCTATTCTGTTGAGAGAAATCCTCTATTCTATTAAGAAAAATCCTCCCGCTTAATCTGTATAAATAGGAGTGAGACATGTTAATGTATTCAAACTAAAGCTACTTTAATAAAGTTTTTTATCTTTTATTCTTTTCATCAATACCAGTACATCCTTTTTTTAATTTTTTTCTTTTTTTTTTATAGTTGCAAGAGATATTAGCAACATAGTAAATATATGATAACTTTTTAATAATATATATTGTATTAATTGAAATTTTACAGACAAATGAGGTGTGGCTAAGCTTCACATCATATCATTATCCGAGCCATCGCTCTCTTAAACTCGTAGGTAGAATACTCCACCTACCCATCGTTTTCCGAGTCAAAGAGGACCATCGGACGCAACCCATCATTCTCCACCTCATCCTGTGTTGACACGTGGCCCATCTTCTCTTGATTCAGAACTTATTTCATTAATTATTTAAATAATACGATTATTTATGTATTAATAATATGGTAAATATTTCACGAATTAACTCATTTTAATTCAACATCTGATCATCTGAAAAAGATTTTTTTATTATTTATTTTTAAATCATCGAATATTTATTTATTTATTATTATTATTATTTTTTTAACGGAAGTCTCGATATAAAATTTTTATATTCGACGTCCAACATTTGACATAAAACTAGACATATATTGGATCAAAATCCGGAGGTATTGTGCAACTAAAATATAGATTACTCGTACATTGCTAGATTTATAGGGAATTAAGATAGCTTCTCCCAAGAAATTACTTACTGTGATCCAATTCCCGTAGGTAAACTACGTACGTAGGTAAGCTGAACATTTTGAATTCACGGTTCTGCCCTTAGAACGTGCATGGCACGTGGGTGGTGGCAGGACCATCGAGTAATGCCGCCTGGACCGAGATGCTCATCCTTTTCTTCAGGCTGACGTCACCCCCAGTACCATCGCTTTAAGCTTTCTATCTACCACTCGGCTCACACACACTCTCTCTCCTCCCAATAGCCTCTGCAGCAGCTGCAGCAACTGTTGCAGTGAAAGAGAGAGAGAGAGAGAGAGAGAGAGAGAGAGAGAGGAGAGGTAGGACGACCTCCTCCTCCTCCTCCTCCATCTCCTCCTCCTCAAGGGTTTTTAGGTTTCCCTGGCCTACCTTTCGAGGAAGCTCAAGTCAAGTCCTTTGTGATTTCCTTTTTGAGTGTTGCTATTGCCTTTCCACCCGAGAGAGAGAGAGACGGAGAGAGACAACAGCACACGAGCATAAGTGCAGCTCGACATCCTGCAGATCTGAAGGTGTTCTCATGGAAAGAGGAGCGTTCCCTATTGACCCACGAGAAAAGAAGCAAGTGATGGAGAGAAAAGAGTAACAAGAATAGAGTGAAGGAAGAGAGAGAGAGAGAGAGAGAAGATGCAGTCAGGCTATGGAGGAGTGTCTGAGATCCAAAAATTCATGGTGGACAGCTGCGGCTCCTCGCTCTTCTCCATCTCCTCGGCGAACCCCACAACTGTCGGGGCAGGCGCCGTCGACACCCCCACCACCGACATCCACTCCGCGGCCCTTCACCCCCTGAAGTACCATCCCCTCCCTCAACCTCACCAGCCGCAACCACAGGCGTCGCCGCCGCTGCCTCCCCACTTCTCCCACTTCCACTCCGTCTCCATCACCCAGCAGCTCTTCCATCACCCCGCCCACCAGTTCCAGCTCTTCCACCCTCAGCAGCAGTACCTGGAACCAAGGCAGCTCATTCCACAGCACCAGCTGGGCCTGGATCATGAGCCGGCTCCGGAAAACTCCTCGTCGCCAACAAGAATCATCCCCGGCAGCAGCAGCGGCGGAGGGCCATCATTTCTGACGGCGGCGATGAGCTTCAAGCTATCTGTGAACGACAGCAGCGGCGGCGGCGGCGGCAACCGGGAGGGGATCAATGACAATGACTCCATTTTGCAGGGAGATGATGGAAGTGAGAGTCGTCTCCACCACTGGCAGAGAGAGGACGAGTCTTCCATCAAAGAGCTATCATGGTAATTGCTGTATGGCAATCCTTGTTAGGTCTCCTCTCGCATGCAAACTTAGTTTAGCACTCTAAGAGCTATCAGTTCAGCCCTAATTAGGTTGAAGGGAAGGAAACATATACATCAAAGAGAAATGATAAGAAAAGACTAGCTGATGATTCCTAAGACTGATGGAAAGGGGAAAAGAAGCTTAAAAGTGCGACTAGAAAGATATCCTTCATATCATTTGGACCCATTCCTAAGCTCTCTACATATGTTGGAACAACTGCAGGAGGCCACTGGATCTGGACTACATCAACAGGAACCACAAGAGGTGCAAGGATAAGGAGGCCGAGACCTCAAATAGCAAGCACTGCAGGAAGAACAAAGAGGTGGACGAGACAGAAGATGTACAAGTCGCCGGTGGCAGCAACTACAAGATCTTTAGTGAGCTCGAGGCCATCTACAACAAGCCTGGGGGTGGAGCCAATCAGACGGGCTCAGGTTCCGCCCTCACTGGTGATGAGGCCCCTTTCTTGCATGCCACCACCGTCGCCGCCCCGGGGCCACCTGCAGCCGATGAGGAAGAGGAGGCGACGGCCAAGAAGTTGTCTAAGGGAAGCGGAAGGCGGAGGAGGAAGTGGCGGCAGCGGCAGCTGAGCTCGGTGGCTGCCTTCTTTGAGGACCTCGTGAAGCAGCTCATGGACCACCAGGAGGGCCTCCACAGGCAATTCTTGGACGTGATGGAGAGGAGGGAGCAGCAGAGGATCAGCCGCGAGGAGGCATGGAGGAAGCAGCAGGTGGCGAAGTCCAGCCGCGAGGCTGCCACAAGAGCCCAAGAACGCGCTCTTGCCTCCTCACGCGAGGCCGCCATCATCTCCTTCATCGAGAAGTTCACCGGCGAGAGCCTCAATCTCCCTTGCAACCTCCCATTCCCGTCCCACATGCCCGACGCTGACGCCGACAAGGAGGACCACACCAATACCCCCAACAATATCCAGATCGAACCCTCCTCCGACACCTTCAACAATGGCGATCCAGGTAGCTCTAAGATGTCCTTCAACACAAGTAGATGGCCGAAAGCGGAGGTGCAGGCACTGATCCGTGTCCGGAGCGGGCTGGAGTCGAGGTTCCAGGAGCCGGGGCTCAAGGGCCCACTTTGGGAGGAGGTGACCGCCACGATGGCCACAATGGGCTATCACCGGAGTGCCAAACGGTGCAAGGAGAAGTGGGAGAACATCAACAAGTACTTCAGGAAGACCAAAGAAAGGGGGAAGAAGCGACCGCAGCACTCCAAGACCTGCCCTTACTTCCAACAGCTGGACCAGCTTTACTCCAAGTCTCTCAACACCAATCCTATCACTTCCACCTCTTCCCCTAATGCAACAAATGTGAGCACTATTGCTGCTGCTTCTGGCGCCAATGAGGGCCAACGAAAGGACAACTCTGAGCTGCTCGACGCGATCGTGGTGCCGGCGGATCACCAAAGCTTCAGGTTCTCCGATATGGCCGCTTTAGGATTCGATTTCAACAGCAGAGGGGACGACAGCGATCAGGCTGGTGGTGGTGGTGGCGGAACTGCTGCAGAAGGCCCTCTCGAGCCTCGTGTCAGTGAGGATAATAACGACGAGGAGGATGACGATCAGGGAGGCGGTGAAGAGGAGGGAGAAGACGAAGAAAGGGAAGGAGACAGCCAACGACTGCACCAACTCGATCAAGAGGAGGAAGACCTACATGACTCGAGCCTCTTCTTCCAACGCCTTCGATCCTGATGGCCTCCTCTCTTCTCCCAAGTTGCATGGCTTGATGTCTTTTTTGAGGTCAACACCCGTTTGGAAGTATAAATTAGCAGTACTAACTAGTTTTAGCAGGTGAATAATCATGGGGTGTATGATAAACCTATCATGCAGAAATTATAACTGTACTTTATCCTACCCACTGCCACTTTCCTACTTTCTCCTCCATCAACACAGGGTTCAAGACATCGGTAATATCTCCCCCTTTTTCTTTCTGCCTTAGGGTTTGATTTCCTATAGCTGTGTGCCGCTGCTGAGCCCCCATCATGTCGAGTAAGACCAAAGGTGTTCATTGTTGTATGGCAGGACCTTTGTTTTCTTCTTATAGACAATTGAGGCCTGTCACTGTTGCCATGACATGGAAATTTGGGTCTTATGTGTGCAAATCCTGTATCCAAATCGCAGCATATTATATATATATATATATATATATATATGGTGGCAGAGCAGAACGGGACAGCTGCTTATTCTCTAGCCATGCATGCATGGTTTTCTATTAGGCTAATGCTGGGGTGGTTGTTGGAGTCTGTATGACATGATGAGAGAGGGTTTCGATGAGGAAGACGAGAGGAGTACTTCCATGGCGGTCACATCCTGGCTGAATGAATCCAATTTAATGGAAATTTCAGAAGGAAAACAACCCATCTCTATCTTCTTCTCTTCCTCCTCCTGCTCCTTCTGAATACGGTTTGGAGCTCGCAAATCGATGGTGAACTCGTCTTATAAATGTTCTTCTCCGGTGTGCAGCTTTTGGGACTTCAGAAGCAGAAGAACAAAGCTGCTATTCCTCTGCAGGTCTACCATCAGAACAATGATGTAAGCTGCAGCAGGAGAAGCAGAAAAAGATTAAACGCTAATCCAATCAGCAAACTCTTATGGAATGGTAGAGTCAAAATGACATGTGTGCCTCCTCCTCTTCAAAGTTGTGTGGTGGACTATGGCTTTCTTATGTGTTCTTTCTTCAGCCTTCCCTGTCAAAGGACTGTAGACATTACAAAGCTGGCATCGACATGCGAGAGGGCGACTTCTTGGTTGGATGGAAGGAAACACAACCAAACGCTCCCCATGGTTGAGTAGTTAATGTCACACACACACACACACACACACACTCTCTCTCTCTCTCTCTCTCTCTCTCTCTGTCACTTACGTATATTGCTTTTCTCAGTTCTATTCAGAGGCTTTGACGTTTAGATTTGGCGTGCTGGTAGCCTTCGCCATCAACCCCATGAAGGAAGCTGGTCACGTTGTCAGTGACGACCAACTCAGTTGTGGAAATCTGAGGATGGCTATAAAAATGGAGCTGCTCTTGAAATGGTCACCATGTTCAGGGCCTTTGCAGTGAGGAGTCAGGGGACCAACAACAATGGTGGCAAGCATGCATGTCTCATCAACCAGGTAGGTGCAAAGTTGATGCTGGATTCTTCTAATTTGGATACAAGATGATCTGATATATTCTCATGTTATTAGCTCATTTTAATCCACTGTATAATGCCTGACACGCAAATCAACATATTATTATATTTTAAAGATTATATACAAACGATAAATGGCGAAGAGACCCAAATCATTCAAGTCTATAAAATGACATCTCAATCATATCACCATCAGAACATTAATAATATAAATACATTAAAATGTATCCAACCATTCAAGCGGGTGTCTGTTCCCTCTTCACAGCCCAATGCCCAGCCTCGACCCTGAGCTCGACTTCTCGGAGTTGCCGTGCTCTGTCACTGGGTATTAACAGCCATGCCTTCACTGTTCTTTGAATTGGTGGTCTCATCTTTGCTTATAGTTGTTCTATGGATCTGTTTTCCTTGATCACATGTAGTTTGACAGGTTGATGTAACTTAGGCTAAACCTTCTAATTCTGGTGATCATCTATATCCAATTCTGGTGATCTCTAGGCAACACTTCTCCTGACCGGAATTGATTGCTGGAAAATGATGGATTTAGAGGAATAAATGCACTTATTTTCTGAAGACAGGATGTTCAACTCCATTAACAGAATAGGCTACCCATTTCTGCTTGCATTGTGGATGCTGGGAAGGAATATACATTGGCTCTATGTGCCCTCTTAAGCTGCCACAGCCTCAACTGCTTCAGTCTGAGCCTACCTGTGTATGGTGTAAGATTCTTGTATGTGGCAGCATGAGAACAAGTGCAGAAATCACTCGTCAACATAAATAAGAGTGTGCAGCATTCCATGATTGATGGATCATGGAGAGGGCACCATTAAGAGCTCTCTTTTCTTGCTTGATATGTATGGCAGAAACCTGCATCAAGAACGTAAAGAACTTTTCGTTAGAAATGTTGGCTCTTGCAATTCCATTCATCTTTATGTTCCATCTTCACTTGCCTTTGTTGTCAAGACTAAGCCGAGGGATTATAATCTTCCCCATTCAAGAGTTTATCGTTCTTGTTAAGAACAAACATAGTCCAGAATCAAAACCACTTTACAATTATGACATACCTCCTTGGCCCCCATATGAGGTAACTTATTGACTCTGGGTATAAATCACTGGCTCAAAATGTTTAGGTTCAAATTAATAATAATAGATTCATCTAACCCAAGTAGGTTAACTCTTACCCCAATTCTGATGAAGGACTAAACATGGTATTACATGTTCAATTGACTTCTTGTTGCATAATCCATTTCTACCCGATATACATATAATGTAATTAATCCAATGTCAGAAAATATGCAGTTTAATTAAATAAGACAACAATCCGAGACTGCAAAGTGAAAGCAAGGTTAAACTGAGAGTTTCCTCCAACCTTTTACCTTCTCTAGAACTAAAAGGTATATATCAGAGTTCAATTTCAATTCCTTCAAATTTATGCATGTGCAAATGCATTGTTCTATGCCAACACTTATCCCATCTTTCTCTGGCTTCCAAAAAGTTTTAACCTTAGATCAGATTGCAACTCCTAGCAGAATGACTCCCTATGAGACCATCATCTTACAACAGACCTCTCTCATCTCACGTTTAAGAAAGTATTTAATATGCTCCAACCAGTGTTGGCAGTACAAATTACACATCTCATTTGAAGTTATCAAACCTGATGAGTCAGTGTATCATCCATAAAGATGAAACTTGGTGTTAAGGAAATGTCTCTATGTGTGCCAGTCGAATTTTTCTAGGAAAATGATAATTGATAAACAAACAATTCAAGAATGACGTAAAGAACCACGAGATTGTCCATAATACGAACCTTTGATCGATACCGAGAAGCATCTGCCTTTGGAAGTTCAATAGTGTGACCTTTCATGGCTGAAGAAACATCAAACAGTCGTTTATCAGCACATAGGTAAAGATATAAAAGTTATGTTAGTACAACTTATCCACCACTTTGATGCAACAACGAGAACCAGTTACACATGATATATTTTTTTCTGATATGAGTAGCAAAATCTAATTGCCTATGAATTAGATGGCCTTCTTCCCTGAAATAAAATAACCATAATTATAAACCACAAGAAAAAAAAAAACGCAAAGCATGTGCAAATCAGCAACAAGGGGAAGAAGTGTATGCCAGACATAAGTCTCTTCTGCCCTCTTTTACTATCTTCTAGTGCCTATGGAGCCCTATCCTGAACAAGGTACAGAATGTTACTTGTAATCAAAGTTCGCAATACCGTACCGTATCGATATTTCGACCTAGGCTCGGTACCGATACGGTATGGTGTACCGCTCGGTATACTCAGGTCCACCGATCACTGTAGCATTGCTACAGTGCACTGCTACAGTGCTACAGTGCTACAGTGTGGACCGGTACCGGGCGGTCCACGTACCGCTGGCCTGTCAGACCGGTATGTACCACCCATACTGGGCGGTATGATTCGGTATGACAGACCTTGCTTGTAACAAATCTTGAATAATCTAATCAGAGATTAAATCAACAAAGAATATGAGGATCATACTGATAATTAGACTCCATATGTTAGCACAATAATTTCTGTTGACGACAGGGTTAATGCATAACTCGTTAGGCCTACCCAAAATGGAAGCAGAAGAAAAATGGCCAGTCCATCTGGTAAAAGCCAAGTATATATTCATGTTTGTCTCATTCCAAAGCATAGAAGTACAAAAATTATTCAGATCATCAGTACAGAAACAACAATTTGTAACAAATAGAGTTTACTCTCCTATCAACAACATGAAATAATAAGCTCTTCAAGATAAGGAGCCAAGAACCAACTGGTACATAACCATCTTGTTGACATATTACTAAAGTTCAAAAGGACATTGACATATGAATGCAATTCAGATTTAAGTGCAAATGATACGACTTGAAGAATATAAATGAAAGTTCAAAATGTAGTTTTTTAAGGCATATGCATGTAGCTTTTTCTGTTGCCCGTCTAATCGATTTCATTATTGGATGAATAAAGCAAAATACAGATTGCTTTTTGGGAAAATTTGGCAAGAAAGAAGCCAGAAAACAAAAGAAGAAAGAAAAGAAATGACAGACTCTAGGAGAAAGGACTGAGATGAAAAGTGCTGTTGTTGATTTCTTTTCAAATATTCCAACAGTGCAATGAAAAATGATTCCCATTGAAAGAGAATGTTATTTGCATGTCAATAAGAACCAACAAAAAGGAACTCAGAACGTAGAAGGGCAAATTGAGAGTGGAGAAGAGGCAAGTTGAGAATGACAGATCAATGGTCTATGCATAATAATTTTAGAGAACACAAATGGAGATGACAGGCTATTCTTTTTTGCTGAAGATCTCCCAACTCTGTGGTCTATTTGGCTAATCAAATGAAGATTTTGCCATTGGAGGAAGTTAAGCAGCACTGGAGAACTGGGGGCAGACGGCAGGAGCAGCACGTCATTCCTCTAAGCTGGTAAAGACCCATGTTTGCCCGTCCGCCTCTTCCATGCTAACATAATCAATTGCATCAATCCTAGCATCCACACCTGTGCATCTCCTCCATAGGAGATGGACACAATTATCCATCTCCAGACATGTTAAGTGACGTTATGTGGCACTTGTTCAAAGATTCAATGTCAAGGTAAGGAATAAAAATACATGCACACTAAGATCTAAACCCTTAGCACTAAAGACGAGTTAACACTAACCATGACACCAAATTATACGGTGATAATGACATCGACAGCAGACAAGAAAAATCTATTTTGATGTATGCTCCAGGTAGATGACATAGAGACTCATTGTGAATGCATTAAAGAAAACTGATTGTAAACAAGTATCTGAAAATACTTCTATAGCAACTATAAGATTTAAAGCAAAAGTATGGTCAAACATTTCAGAAGTCATCCTGGAGAAATAATCATAGATCAAAACAAAAATTAGGTAGCATTAAACACGAATTAGTTGTTGTTACTTATAAGCTTATGGAAAGAAAAGGCAAGGCTTTTATGCTCTACTTGGCTAAATAGAACCCCTGTCGCTGCAAAGACTGGAAAAGAGTACCACAAGTAACCAGAGGTTTCACCACAGGAGTTACCTCCAACTTCCTGCTTTCATTCATCATGACATTCACTGAATCCTGCAGCTCCTTAACTTTGGCTTGAGCACTGCCGAGCAAAGACAAGAGAAAAACCAAATAACTTTGGCCTGAGCAAATGAGAACAAGAACTTCGGAAAAACTACATAATGAAGTGACTTATATCATCTTATGAAACATATATAGCACAAATCAAACTGAATTATAGAAATACAAGTACATAAACATGCAATGGAAGTCTAAGTTGTGGATACCTTTTTAATCATGCTAAATCTGTACAACAAGTTTGGAATTATTTGGTCACTAGCACAACAAGATATCGAATGCAGCTGAATATAACTATACCCAACATTTTACTGAAACCATGCCTCAAGTGATGAGTGTCTTATAAGCTTATCTTAGTAAAAATTTGGTATTGAAACACCATATTGATCAAAATTTTCCAAATATCCATCCTTCAATTAAAAGTTTACATTAAATTTTATTCTGGGTCAAACAAAATAAGTTGTGCATTCAAGTATGTTATACATAATCATCCATTCTATAAATGTGTAAATTGACTCTTGCAACAAAAAGTAAAACCAAACTTTTAAAGGAAAATGCCAAGAGAGACAGAAGCAATCTTCTGAATAGCAAGTTTAAGAAACACAGACACTAAAGAAGATTGCTAAACAAGTAAACTGGAACTTTAAGCATCTTTTAAGCTCGATTGTTGTCCAAAAATGACAAGACTGTTGCTTTGAAGTAAAATGGGTGTGTAAAAGGTCCAATAGGTTCATAAGACATCCTCCTGGTTTTGTGAGGAACAACAATCTTGTATCATTCGTGGTAACATAGCAGAACACTGGATCCACAGTCCATCCTATCTGAACTTAATTGCTGCTATCCACTGCCTACTTTTGATGGACAAAAGCACTGAAGTACAAGAAACTGCACACTGGACCCCATGCCCCGACATGTGCAATGGGGCTTGTCAAATAAAGATAAGATGTAATTCTTGATTTGGATTAGAAAAAAGTTTTGCCATGTGCCAATCTGAATCTAATACTCATCTTGTGGCAAATTTGTCACCATCAGTAGTTCATCATAAAGAAACAAGAAAAGAAAAGGAAGATCCGATTAGGAAATAAAAACTCCTCTCTGTTTCACTTATACAAAATCATGTAACTCCAAATATTGTAATGTGGCCATTGTCCATAATTATATAAGCAGTATCATAAAACATACATTAAAGTTCATATAGAAGTAGATCAACACTTAACTTTGAACAGGACAAGTCCCATCCCAGCAGCAATCCCACAAGACAAAGCTGGATTGTGATGCTGCATCCATGATGCCCTCTGTGAACACGTCAAGGAAATCTCTACAAACAGCAAAGGCGAAGTAGAAATGGAAATATTAACCAATATAATAACTAATAATAAGGAAAAAGAAATCACACCTTCAATCTTTGCCAGCGCCGTTTCTTACGCAGTGGCATACTGGTCCTACGCCCATTCTATCTAAACCTAAATTACACCCATACAAACATTAAGAAACAATAATAAAAAATAGAAGGACAGGAGGGGGGCAAAAATTGGCAAGAACCAGGACGTACTTTGGCTTCCTCGAGGATGCCCGACGACGCCGAGACGATCGATGAGAAGGCGGAGTCGGCGGACTGGAAGACAGAGTCTGCGGCGGCGGTCGTGACTGTTTTTTTGTGACCGTCGGCGAAGGATCCGGCTACCTTGAAGACGGATTCGGCGGTGGCGGCGGCGATGGTTTGATTGAGATCCTCGACGCACTGGGCCTCCCCGAAGACGCCAGCCGTCTCCTTAGGCGGCGTTCGGGCCACCGCAATCTCGGAGCCGGTCCCGAGGTCGGCGGTCGCCGCCATGGTTCTTGCGCAGGAAACGAGAAGGGAAACGAATCGTCACCCAACCCGAGCGCGAGAGAGCGAGCTCAAGAGAACCAAACTGGACCGGGTGAATTACTTGATGGACCGGTTCAAGATTCGGATGGCGAGCCTCGGACCGGTCACCCGATCGATCAAAGCATCGAAGGTGCATCTCCTCTTTCCACCGAAGCGATCATGATACGCTGCGGACTTGCTACTAATATCTTATTGCCGTGTTTAATGACCTTATGACCTCCCCCCAACCCCCTTCTCCTTCTCCTCCTCCTCCTCCTCCTCGTTGGATTTAGAGAGAGGAATGATTATTGACACTGCATCTCTCTCTTTAGTTCCTGAAATCAAATTAGAGTTAAGTGATGGAACAGTAGTGAGAGCAAGATTTTGAGGTTTAGAGATCCAAAAATCCGAGCTTTGAAGCCATGGAGAGGCACAGATGCAAACTCTGCCACCGGCGCTTCTCCAACGGCCGCGCCCTCGGTGGCCACATGCGCTCTCACGTCGCCCATGTCCCTCGTCCCACGAGGGCTCAGCAACCCCTCCCCTCGCCGTGCGCATCCTCGTCCTTCTTCCCGGCGGAGGAGGCCAAGGATCCGGAGGCGGCGGCGTCGTACGGCCCCCGGGAGAACCTCAGGACAAGTTTCAGTCTTGTCGATCACAAGTTCGCCTTCTCCGTCCCCGCCACGGAGGGGGGAGGCGGCGGGTCCTATCCCGTCGACCGGGATGGCGAGAGCGACGCGGAGTCGTCCTTTCGACGGCGGTTCAGCCGCAATCGCCGCCGAGAGGATCCCTCCGCCGACGCTGAGCCGGTCAGCTCCATCTCCGACGCCTCCCCCGAGGAGGACGTCGCCCGCTGGCTCATGCTGCTCTCCCGCAACGCCTGGTCCAAGTCCGAGGTAGACGGCCACAGATCCAACGGTTGGGATGAAGCCAATGAGGACGAAGAGGATGATCTCTATTACGAGGAGGAGGAAGATGAGGAGGCGAAGCAGCCTACAGCCACCGCTAGATCATGGCGGAAGAGGACGAGGTACCAGTGCAGAACGTGCCGGAAGTTCTTCCGGTCGTATCAAGCTCTCGGCGGCCACCGCGCGAGTCGCAAGAGGGCGGGAGTGGAATGCATCCCGATTGCCGGAATCCGAAACCACAGCGATGACCGTTCTGACGCCAATGCCGCCGATCGCAACCCCAAACTCTTCGAATGCCCTTACTGCTACAGGGTTTTCCCCTCCGGCCAGGCCCTCGGCGGCCACAAAAGATCCCATCGTCTCTCCACCGCAGCCATTGCCGCCGCCATCCCTGCTCGTCCCCTGCTGCCCGTCAAAGACTGTTTCATAGACCTCAACCTTCCAGCTCCATTGGAGGAGGCCGAGCTCTCGGCGCTTTCCGTCGCAACGGAGTTCGCGTCAAAGTGACCTCCTTTCTCCAATCAAATTCCTCCCGGAGCTCAAATACGCCATCTTGGAGGCTGTTTGGTCAATTTTTCAGAGGTGATGCTATAAACACCGAAAAATCTCTTCTTTCCAAGTTAATATTCGAATAAAATACAAACCTAGGCTCATCTTTAATCGCTTTTTTCTCTTACGATTCATGCGAATCCGATTTGGGTTATCGGTTACAGTTGCTCCTGTAGACACTGCTCAGCAGAGTGGGACGATGAGGGGATTGAAGCCACGAAAGCACTTTAATTTACTGTTGTACGGTTAAAGACTAGTCTTTTGAGAAAAGCTGCTATCTGTTACCGACGACGAAGAATCAAACCAGAAGTGGGAACAGGAGAGTGTTCCCTTTCCTCTTCCTCCCTTACTATGCTTTGGCAAGTTTGGCGAGCAGACACCACAGCTTCCTTCGTTCCCCTTTCGTGTCTGTCTCTTCTCGTCTCCGTTCTCTGTGTCTCATGCACCTGCAGGACTGTGCAGGACCTGACGAGGTCCCACGCGGCTGCTTCAATCGTTGCTCGGGTAGGTAAGGCGAGTGCCGCACAGATTCTTCGTTCTCCATGGAGATGCCCTGAGGTGACACGAACGTGGGACTGCACCATTCGCGGGGTTCCGGTCACCGCGGCGGTGGAGTTTGGTGGATGCGTTTTCGCCCCAACTAACCCGAGAGATGCTCTAGATAGTGATCCGGCAACAAATCCAAATCCTCCGCGGTTCGTTCGTGCCAGCAGAGGAAGGTGATAACCGACTTATACTGCGATCGGTGACTGGACTCGGTTTTTTTTGGGCACTATATTGTCTACCGAAATTAGTTAGTGTGTGAGGCAGGAGGTTGTCTACCAATAGTTAATTTGCACAGCGGAGACAAAGGGGGTAGAGAAATCAGGGGAGACTTGAGGCTTTCGGTGAGAATATTCATCGACGAATTAGAGTCTGAGCAGACTTTGAGTTGGAATTTTGATGCTTTGAGAGCTTCAAAGGGTGGCAAAGGGTTAAGCCAGTTAGACAACGTCGGCCTGAAGGTTGTGCAATTGGAGGTGCTTGTGCTTGAACCTGCAAGGCAGGAATTGGGACATAACAGCCATCACAGTATAATAATACGAAGGACTGAGAGGCTGATGGAATGGCTTGGCAAAACCTTTTATCGGCGAGAGTTTAAGTTTTATATCGATTTGTGAACGAAGGATATAAAAAATAATTATTATTTCGATGTTTTTAAAAGAGCTAGAGATTATTAGCAAAGAAAGTCCTCTTTCTTGTGTAATTATGAATTATACAGTCAGAAATCAAAGGGACTAAATTGGTATGATAACTCAGTGCTTTCCGAGAAAAAAAAATCAAAAGAAGATATATTTTACAGAATTTTAATTGAAATTATAAAAAAAAATAATGAAATATGATTTTATAGTATTAGGACAATATATCCAAAAATAGATAGTTTTTTTTAGAAAGTTATATATATATATATTTTTGGGTGTCACTGTTCTTATGGGATATAAAATCCAAATTCAAAAATTATGAAAGGGATCAAAAGGAAAGTAAATGGAAAGGATGGTTCGGGTAATGTCTTGGCCAAATAGGAAGCCCTAGGAGGCTAATGTTACAATGGTTGTTGATCATAAGATCATTGATCCGATGGAAGGAGGAGAGAGCTTTAGGATTAATTTGGGGTATCGAAAATCTATGGGTCATTAAAAATGGAAGTAAGAATATTCTTTCCAAGAGGAAGAGGTTTTACGATTAGGTATTTATTAGGAATAGATGAAATAATACTTTGCTCAGAGATGCTTAGTTGACATACTAGATTAGGAAGGGACAAAAGTTTTTGGTATATATGGTTATCGTAATAAGATTGATGTTCTTGATCTCGAGACCACCTTTAACCTTGAGACTGTTAATATAGTTCTAACTTATGAGGGGTATCTTGTTGTAAGTTTGATTACTATTCCAAATAAAATATCAGGAGATTAAAGAGAAATTTTTACCCAAATGTTCAAGAGAGTTGAAAATAATAGCTTTATCGATTTGGGAAAGTACCCCTTCTATTCCACCCATTGAGCTGATTAATTACTTTTTAAATAAGCTAGCCTTGGAACATATTAGAAAGACGATAGTGATGGATGAATGCATTGAGATACTTAAGAGGTCCAGAGCATTTCTTAATTCCTAACGTGTTATAGATCTTGTGTTTGATTTCAGGATTATAACATTTAGGGAAGAGGATGACTAACTTGTTCCTATTAATTTAGAGGCTAATTAAGGAGCAAATGTTAAGGGCTTTGATAAGATTTTGACCGGATGTATCACTAGCCTTGATGCTTAACAGGACATCATTTATAAATATGAGATGAGAAATTTTGAAACTTATAATATCATAGGAAATAATCTTTTTGTTGGCCATAAACTCTTTAAGGATTCTGATAAGGTTCTATTGGACCAAAACAAAGAGAAGAGTGGAAAGTGAATCTCTCTACCTCACTCCATGAGAGCTTTTAAATTAACTAGAGGGAAAGTTATTAATGACACATGAAAAAGTAGGATATGAAATACATGATTGAATCCAGGATGTAAACTTTAGAGGAAGGTTCATTCATTCAAAACAGTCCAAGATTACTTTTCAAAGTATAGCATCAAAAGCTTTGGTAAAGTCCAATTTAATCATAATTATCCAATTTAATCAGAATTAATAGAGCTTTTCCTTTAGAGTGATACATTGAGCGGGAAAGTTCATATATACTAGAAATTTTATCATGGATTAAACGAACTACAATGAATGCAGATTGGTTACGATCAATGATTGAATTGAGATAGGGTTTAAGTTTATTTGTAAGAACTTTATATATAATTTTATAGAGAACGTTGCTAATGGAGATGGGCCTATAGTCAATAGTAACCTTGGAAGGGTTAAGGATCCTAGAAATAAAAACTAGGGAATGGATGATATTAGTGTAGAAGTAATTAAAGCTTGGTGAATAGAATGAATAATACTTTAGTAGCTTATGAAGAGCTCAGTAGTGTAATTGTCTAAGTTATGTCTTTTGCTCTGTCTCATACCAATAAGGTCCTTATGGATTTCTATGGGGGAGAAGGGGTTAGTAATAAATAGATGGGATTGGATGGGAATGGTCGGAATGGAAGGTTAAATATTTGTGTTCGAGTTGCTATGCAAGGTCTAGGGGGCTCAAAAGTTATAATATCAATCAATGAAGATGACAGATATGGAAGGGAGATTCTCCACCGAAGAACCATCTTCCTTGATGATGAGGTGGATGTGATTAGCCCTACACCTCTATCTAGCTATATTATGTAAGTATCTAGTATTTTTATCAACATCGCTAAGCCAGTTGGATTTGGCTCGAGAGAGCTATTTCATGTGGACATATCTTGAAAGAGCCGTGAACTTACTATTAAGAATGATGAGATTGGTTTGATCTTCATTTAAAAGAGGGGAATGATTCTCCTTTAGCTTAGGAGAGAGATAATGTATTGTGTCGGGTGTCTTTAAGTTGATTTTTAATATTACCGATGTCTCTCTTCTTCCAATTAATCAGCTTGAATTCAAGGACAAACAGGGCTTGGTAGAAGGTTTTAAGAGAGTAAAAGTTAGAGTCCAAAAGATTCCAAGAGCCTTGAACCAAATTATAAACAATAGGGTATTCAAGCTAGTAGGGATTAAATGTGAAGGAGTATAAATGCTTAGGGGAGTTAGTAACCGGATTCAGAAGGATAAGGAGAGGAGAATTATGTGGGGGAGATGCTTAACAATAGCATACGAAAAAATAAAAAGCTAATCAATAGTTGCAAGAGCTCTATCCAATTCGATCGAAATATGAGATTAGTTGGACCTACTATTACACCATGTAAAATATGATCTAGAAAATTCAAAGGTAAAAAAAAATTATAATTATAAATGAAATCCCTGAAAGCAAAAACTAATCTATTAACTTGAAAATATTTACCTCCTAATTTATCAAAAGAGGAATTTATTCAATTAAAGTTATCAAAAATCATTTATGATATATCAGAAAAGCCTAATGCTTGAAAGAAAATACCAAAAAGACTGCGAGATGATGAAATTGTACTGGCATAAACTATAGAGAGGAGTCATGGATGCATATCTTTTTGTTCCACTATTAAGTATAGAAATCAAGAGAAAATACTAATCGAGAAGGTTTTGAGATTGTAAGAGAACCAAGTAACAATGAAAACTCCCGACCAACCTTGGGTTGGGAAGATAGAACCTTCCTAGTTATTACCCAGCTTGTGTAGGAATATTTTTGCTTCTATTTGCTAGAAGTGTGATTCTAAGCGAATGAGGATGGATATATTGTTATTTAATAATAACCGATAAATTTAGACTAGACACTTCAATGATTTATTTATCAAAGATAGAGAGGGAAGGAGAACCTAGTTTTAAGGAGTCGGGTAAAGAAATAAAACTTGAGTTCACCTTACTTCCCTAAGATAATGATATATAGGATTTAGACCCTGTCTTATGGATGATCCTTGACCACTATGGATCATCTTCCTTTAGCAAGAAGTATCGTTCATCTTCGGTTATAGAGTTAGTGTTGTATTGGAAAGCTTTGATGACACTTTCTATGAGCTTACTAAAGTGGTCCTTTTCTTGGCATGATGAATCTTATGAGGGGTTCTTCAGTGGATATATGTTTGAATGGAATCTGTTTCAGTGAAGTAGAATAAGTAGAGAATAAGAAAGGCTCTCTATGAACCAGGGGGCAAGGGGAGCATTTAGTGCTCTCCTCATAGGCTAGAGAGCTGAAACGGGTTAAATGTGTCATAAGAAGTCTTAATAGGAGAAGATGGGACAAGAGAGCTTTTAGCCTTAGTTTTGTTTGATCTTTGTGTAGGGTTTAGGTATTGTATTTTAAAAGAAGTGAGTTGGATGATGAAGTAGTAGGAAAGGATGGTGATACTTAGGGTAGGGCATTGGTGGAGGATGCCTCCGCCATTGCACAATCTTGGGCAAAAGGAGGGGAGTTAATACAAGGGAGCAACAAAGTAAGTAAATATAGACTTAACCTCGTTATGAGATGGAGGGATACATTGAAAGAGAACAATGACTAATTTAGAGAGAGCACGTTGTGGTTTGGAAAATGTTGAGCCTTGTTTTCCTCACAATGGAATTGGTTTTGAGAGAGGTCAGTAGGCAAGGGTGAAGGATTAGATGGAGCCATTATGAACCCAAAACAGCTACTGTAGTGAGACATATACTAGATCAAAGACTTTGATCTCGTACATGTATAATGGCCTAAGTTCTAACTTCACATCAATCTCTACATTCCAGCTTTACTCGCTGGCGTCTTCCTTTCTATGAATGGTTGGTTGCTCAAACAACTTACTCACTACACATTGATAGGTTTTATCCATAAAAGAAACATAAATTAGGTAAGTTTTCATGGGCGATCATTTGAAAGAAGTTGGAATCGCTAATTCTAACCCAAATGTCTTGGGAAAGAGGTAGAGAGAAGTCGGGTAATATGCAAAGCATGCCATGCTCTTATACCAAAGGTGGTGATAGCATCCAATTTGAGGGGAGTGCTAATGCTTACCATAATTTAGAGGAGCCTAGCGTGTATTAGTTATATATGAAGGTCAGGAAAGTGTATTCAGATGGGAGCTGACTTCATGGTCTCATTTAGAGGTTGGAAACTTTCTCTCCAATGTAAGAGGTTGAGTGCTTATCTATGAAGGAACTATAGATCTTCGGTTAATGTGTTTGTCAAGTCAATCTTGGATTGAAAACAAAAGCACAGATAACCTACAAGAAGGTCGATGATTTGGACTTCTAATTTCAACTTCCACAAAGGTGAGAATTTTATCTTAATAAACTATATGGGTGGAGCCTTGTCGAAGAATTTACCATAGATGCAAAGCTTCCAACGACTTCCAATATTTTGGATTTCTTTCGGATCTAGGATAATAATATGCCTCGAGTGATTTTGGATTCTTGAAATCATTGCATAGGCTTGAATCGAATCATTAGGGAGAGGCTTGCATAGAGGGTGAGACTTTGGTCACTTAAGATAGTATTACAAAGAAAGGGGATCATTGCTGGCCTTGGCGTAGATAACATCTTTGGTTAGAAAGGCATTGTCAAAGGGGATGAACGATTGATAAGATTAGGAGCTAGATGGGTTAAGGAGAAGGATTGAGAGGTTTCTTTAGTCTTAATGAACTGATGCTATATACCTAGTAAAATCATATATAAATAAATCGATATAATTTATTTATGATTTATTTATAAGATGCCGGTTGAGAGGATAGGGCTTGATTATATTCATACTCCATTTCTTTTATATAATTTTTAGTCTCAATTGAATGTAACAAATTTAATATATAAAATATTCTTAAATTTAATATTTTAATTATTTTTTAATTACTATATAGGGTAATTAAGATAACAAAAAAAAAATCAAGTTTACATTTAATTCGTTAGGAATTTTTTTTTATTTTGTTAATTAGAATTTAATTGATGGAAAATATGGATCCAAGAATCTCATACACAAGGATATTGCTGATGCTATATTAACCTCATATGCACTGTTATTACTTTCTTTATTTAATATAATATTACATGGTATTAACCCAAATGTATTGTAAGGGTGTTTGGTTTAATAATAAGTGAGAAAATAATAATTAATAATATAAATAGTTGATGTGAATCATCAGAGTCGGTCAACATTTGGCAAACTAGTTCGTCCATAGAATTGCTTATGTTATTTATTAAATCATTTTATTTGTATTTTGACTTATTTTCAAACAAATGAGTATAATTAGTATCATGACATTTATTTTGAATGATGTGCTAGGAAAATAATTAGCAAAAGTAAGTCCAATTTATTCTTGGTTTATAATGTTGAGTTTGTAATACGAAAGTCATCAAAGATGTGACGAGATGTAATAATTTAGAGTTGATTAGTCCATGTTAGATAGATTAGTAAATTACGCATGATGAGTAATCTTAAATTAAGATCCGGTTCATTAAAACCGGTTCATCGGGCCGGAAACCGAGTCAAACCGGCGTCAAGGTAAAGGTCCAACTAAATCAGAGTCGATCAAAAGGCCACCCCGTTCATCCTACGCGGCCTCTGCTTCGCTCGACCACCAACGGATGGGCCCAATTCTCTAATAGTGCCGGGCCCGCATGCTTGCGGTTCAGAAAGCGCGTAGAAGGAGCTCCGCGTTCACGCACGAAGTACACGTTACATTTCAATTAATCCCGTTTCCCGTTCCCGTTTCCCCGTGTCATAACATAAAATTGGGAGAGAACCGAAAAATAAGGGGAAAAAAGGAACAAAATAAGGGGAAAAAAAGGGGGAAGAAAACGCAGAGGCTTCAGGGTGGGTGGCGAGATGTCGGCTGGATCGCAAGCTAGGGTTCCTCCCGTTCGTTTCTCTTCTCTCTGATTGCTCCAGTCCTCTTCGATTCTAGCGGTTGGGCCGGTAAGTCCTAATCTCTAGCGAGTGATTGGTCTTTCCCATCCGAATCCCCGCGAATTTGCCTCTTTTCGCTTCTTTTTTTGGTGTCAGATCGGCAGAGATGGGAAGATTCCCATGATTTAGCTCGCCGTGGCGACCTGTGATTTTGTTCTCCGTTGGGGATCCGCAATCTTTGAATAAGGTTAGAGATCTGCTAGGGTTTTGGATATAATTTTGGTCGAATTTAAGCTGAGGTTACAAAGATTGGGCCGTCTTCCAGGTGGATTCTAATAATTTTGATTTCGTGAGGAGGGTTTTGCTTGATTAGGTCGGTCCTTCTTGGATCAAGAAAATCTCTGCTGTACTTGCCATCGGGGCAAAGGGAAAAACTTTGTAGCTTTGCCTTGTTTGCGATCGAATGGGATCTCCGTCTCCGTTCCAAGTGGAAGACCATACCGATGAGGATTTCTTTGACAAGCTTGTGGATGATGATTTTGGTGTGAGGGGATCTGTTCCTCATCCCAAAGAAATTGTTAGAGATATATCTAACCTCAGCCTTGATGATGTTGGTACATCGTTGGAGGATCCTGGCAATGCTGGATTGGTTTCCGAATCAAATGGTCCGCCACAAAGTGGGACCTTACAGTCTTCTGAGTCTCCAAAGAAGGATCTTTTGGTCTGTAAGGACAGTGCATCTTCTAATTCTCCTGTTGATATGGTAGTACCATCAGAAAATTCATCTGGAAGCACTATCGATACCGGAGCACAAAGTCTATCAAACTTTAACAGTGTTGGATCTAAGGGAACAAGCGTAAAGGAGGTCCAATGGAGTGCATTCAGTGTCAGCTCACAGCAGTTAGGCAATGTTGGGTTGGAAACCTATTCAGACTTCCTTGCTGAAAATGCTGATCCATCTGCTGATAAACTGAAATCCAACTGTGACCCAAATTCTGCTCCTGTGGACAATCAAATTGAAAATATTGACACATATACAAGTTCTTTGAGTGCCCAAGATACACAACTTTTTGGTTCGGCTACCGAGCAGAACATTGATGGAGATGCACAGTACTGGGAGAGTATTTATCCTGGTTGGAAGTATGATGCTGGCACTGGGCAGTGGTATCAGCTGGATGCTCATGATGCAACCACAAATACTCAGTTTAATAGCTATGATGCATCTGCTGTGAATTCACAGGGGAATTTCAAGGACAATGGCGAAGTTGCTGTTTTTGATTCCAATTCGGGGAGTTCAGATGTCCTATATCTTCAGCAGGCTTCACAATCCTACTTGGAAACCATTGCAGAAGAGAGTACATTACATACTACTTCTAACTGGAGCCTTGGTTATCAGGGGAGCACTGAATACCCACCTAATATGGTCTTTGATCCTCAATATCCAGGTTGGTACTACGACACAAATACCCAACAGTGGTGTACTCTTGAGTCATATTCTCAGACTACACAGATGACACCAACTATAGTTCAGAATGAGGTTGTTGCTTCAGCTGGTGTCTCAGAGGGGAACTACAATGTAAGTGATGAATTTGGCCAACCTGAACAAAGCGCTGATGGTGTCCTGGGAAGCCAAGAGTTTGGTGACGGTTGGAATAATCCAACAAGCAGCTATGTTCAGCCGAACGTGCTGCAGGCTGAACAAGTTGGTGAAAATAGACAGTCTGGAGGTTTATCCAGAAAGCAGCAAATAGGGAGCTTTTACAGTCCAACCATGCATGCTGGAAGTCATACGGATCAAAATTTAGGCTTTGGAAAATTTCAGCCTGTTGTGGATCACAATTTTGGCAGCAGTAACGGCATCATGAGGCCTCACAATGCTGTTCATGGGGAAAGCTTGTACCAAATGAATAATCAAATGCAAGCCCCTAGCATTCATAAAAGTTTGTCCAACAGCTACCTAGGCAATCAGAACTCAGTTGACTACTCTCAGCATTCATTTCATGGCACAAATGCTTCCTATTCTCAGTTTTCTTATGTTCCTCATGAAGGAAGATCAGCAGCTGGGCGTCCTGCACATGCCTTGGTTGCTTTTGGATTTGGTGGTAAGCTTATAGTCATGCCAAATGCTAGCCCTTCTGGAACCAACTTGAACTATGGAAATCAGGTGGGCTGAAAAAGTTTCTAACTTCATTTTAACAAAGTATACTTGACATATATTTAGTTTGTAATTTAATTGTTTTGCAACTAATCTTTGTTTTTATCTGAAAGGAAACTGCTGGTGGCACAATCTCAATCCTTAGCTTATCTGAAGTTGTGTTGAATGAAGTTGATTCTTCCAGCAGTGTTTCTGGTAGTGTCTTGGACTACTTCCATTCCTTGTGTCATCAGAATTTTCCAGGTCCGCTTGCTGGTGGGAATGCTGCTACTAAGGATGCAAACAAATGGATAGATGAGAGAATCTCAAGCTATGAGTCTCCTGTCACCGAGTTCCAGAAAGGGAAACTTCTGAAGTTGCTTTTTTCTTTGCTCAAAATATCACTGCAACATTATGGAAAACTTCGATCTCCTTTTGGATCTGACCCATCACTAGAGGTTTCTATAACATTTGTTTCATATTAAATAACTATTTTTTATGTTCATTTTTCTTTTCCCAGTCTAGATTGTTCCTAAAACTCACATGGTTAACAAATAGTCTTACATTTTCATCCCTTTACAGTCTTTAAGTGGAACTCTTTTATCTGCTAATGCTTTATTTGCCTCACTGATGTTCTGAACTTACACTAAAGTTTCATAAACTTGGTCTTTCATAGAACTGTATGTGTCTCTTGTTTGGATTTCTTATTCCTGGATAATAAAATTAAGTTTTCCATACCTTGAAAATCTCGGTTTGGTTGATTTATATTAAGTTGCTGTCCTCACAGCCTTGATTTTTTGTTCCCAGTATCAGATCACATTCTCATCTTAATGGCAAATTTGTTGTGTGACATTCAATATTTCCAATGCATGTTCACTAAATTGGTGGGTCACAGCAAATGAAGACCATATATGCATATGGTTTAGGTCTTTTTGGTGATAATTGTGGTGATGATGAAGGCTATAACATAAAGTAACATTTAATTGCATTACAGAGGGGTCACCACTGCTGATTTCCCTTGATGCAGGAACTTCTTCTAAAACATGTTGCAGATAATACAAGGAAACACATTGCCAGTCACTCTGAGTAATTAATTAGTAATCTCTGGCTATTTAGTTTGTAAGTGAAGTGGAAGTTTGCATGATTCTTTAATCTCTTAATGGAAGTTGCCTGGATGGCTATAGCTCTTACCATCTTATTCTTTGATAATTTATGATGAACATCTTGTATTTCAGCAGGACATGACTGATGATTATTTATTAGATTCTGCTCACTTATACAAATATAAGCCTTATTAAGTTTTTTTGTTTCCTGTAGGCATTAAAATTCAGTGGATATATGGTAAGATTGTTTTAACTGTTTGAACCCATTGAACACGGATACAGATAGCAGATTCACTAAATCTTGTAATTATATACAATTGCAAATTAGATGTCAATGAATAAGGAATAAACTTGATTTAGTGTCAATATGGATGATATGCTACTGACATATAATTTTAAGAATTATCAATGATAATATTCTGGATCGAGTGACTTGACTGAAAATATTGTTCGAGAAAGAAGAATTTGAGCATTTATATTAAGGAAATTAATCAAATAAGATCTTTCCTTAGATTAAAATAGGTTGCTCAGATATTTTGAAACATATTGAGGTTTTCAGATGTCTGGATGTGGATAGACTTGACTTGTATTTGCATGCATATGCATAAGATTTTGCTTATCAAATAGCAGACATGGTTATGACTGGTGCACTAATTTATGGAACAAATGAGCTCCAATCAGTTAAGAAAATGGATTCAGAAGGCATTTTATAAATCAAAATTAAAGATTCTGTGGGTACACACTCATAAATGTTTTTCCTCCTTGCAAGCTTGGGTCATTTTGAGTAGGTATTTTATGGCCAATTTTGGATTACACGAGCCAGGTAACACTTAATGCTCTAACATGTAACATGAAAAATGGAGTCAAAAGATTCTTTGATCCTTGTCCAAATAATGTGTATACTCTAGAGAGTGACATCTTGGATAAAGCTTGGGTGGTTATTTTCACACAATTTTAAGATAGTAACATTTTTGGATACTCTTGCCTAATCTCTTTGAGCAAGTTACTAAATGCAGTTACATTGCTTTTGTATTTTTTTCTATCACAGCTGGTCAAATCTCGTAAAACTGCTGTGACAGCATGAGCTAATTTATACAACCCCTTGATGGCTAACCTGACTTCTTTGAGAACTAGGTTAACTGTTTTGGAATTTTTATCCACCATAAATTAGTTCTGAAAATCTTGCAGAGAGCCAACCTTTCCCATCTTATCATCTTGATGTAATCATCTTGTGTTCTTTACTTCTAAGGATTGTTAGACATACAGGTAGGTTTTCAGTTATAGGCTGGTAGACATACAGATAGGCCTTCAGCGAGGAATACATATGTTGATGGTTGCAAATATGAGTTACCACATGCCATTTGTTCATGCTGTACTCAACTGATTGCCTGCAATTTTCTTAATTGTCTGTATCTATTGGACAAAACATTTCCTTCAAGGGGAAGTTATTCTTTCAGGAAAATAATACTTGTTATTTAGGTCAAACATACATTTTCGTAATTTTTCCTCCTAGAGTTCTTAAAGTTCAGCATTTGTATTTTTGACTTGGCTGTGATTTTTAACTTGATAGGATGTAAATAGTCCAGAGATGGCGGTTACTAAGCTTTTGGCATCGTCTAAAATGAGCAATGCTCCTTTAGGAGAGTATGGTATATATTCTCATTGTTTGACTAACATTCCATCAGAAGGACAACTTCAGGTATTCTCAATTCATCAAGCTTAGCTAAAAATACTCTGATGAACAGCCTTCAGACGCCTTTATTATGTGCCCCTATTTCAGGCAACTGCTACTAAGGTACAGAGCCTTCTTGTTTCTGGTAGAAGGAAAGAGGCCCTCCAATGTGCAGAAGAAGGTCATCTGTGGGGCCCTGCACTTGTTCTTGCTGCACAGCTTGGGGACAAGGTGGTGCACTTGTTTGCTCATTTCTGCTAAAATTACATTGAAAAATTCTTATGTGTTTGTAGACATTATTACCTCGTGTTCATTTGATTGACTATAACTGGCTGATTCCTTTATTTGCTCCAATATATACTCTGGGTGCAGTTTTATGTTGATACGGTGAAGAGGATGGCACAACATCGATTTACATTTGGATCACCTCTACGAACACTGTGCCTTCTTATTGCTGGGCAACCTGCAGATATATTTTCTATGAACAATCTAGTTACTAGCTCATCTGTAGCTTCACCTAGACAGCCTGCAGAGGTGATCTTTAACACTCGATGTTTACTTTTGAAAAAAAAAATGCTAATTACCTTTCATTTGGATGTATTACTGTTCTCTTATACTCAGGGAATGAGGTTACTTTCAACTCAATAGAAACTTTAAAGTCTTGATTGAAGGCCAATTGTCAATTTGGTCACCTTGTATTGGTAGATCTGATAATTGCTGTTTCAAGTGATTTAAACATTTATAGTTATGGAATATAATTGTTAATCACAATTTGAGTTGCATGTTCTCTTTTACTCCCCTTAATGCACTGAAGGTATGAGATATTTTTTGTTGATAGAACTTTTCACAGTTTGATTCAAAGTCAGTGTATGTTCAATCAATATGACCGGCCAATAAACCTTTACTCCTTTCCTTGCTCCTTATTAGTAATATTTACCACAAAATCAGTTTTCTGGAAGATTCTCTTGGCTGTTTGCGAGAGTGATGCCTAGAAGAGCAGACCTACAATTTAAACATCATCTTATGATCTTTGTTTGATCAAAATTACATGTGTGCTTGAACCATTATTTTTCTGCTTGCTTCTGTGAATATGCATCTTTTCAACTGCCGAATTTTATTCTTAAAAATAAAAACCCAGATGTGCATCACTTCGGTTGATTTCAACCAGTTCAGCTTTCATCTTGTTCATATGCTAAACAGCAAAAGTTTTTGGATAAATTCTGGTGCATGGATTAAAAATTTCTTGCTTTGGTTTAGGTTATAAATTTTCTGTTAGATCTTGGTGCTTTAATTCCATATACATCCATATTACTAATTTATTTATATTTTCCCAATCTCTCATTTTTGTATTGCAAGTTTCTTCATGATTCGTATCTGAAATCAATTTCCATCTAGTTTCTGGATTAAAAACTGATTCCCCTCGAAAAACTTAACCTTATTTTACTTAGCTTAGCACCAGACCACCCTTTTCACAATATCAGTTTTTCCTTTTCTCTTCTTGTACTTTCGGGTCTGTAGGTTATATCAAGTACATTTCCAAAAGAATGATTTTTTTTCCCTTCAATTGTGGGCGGTGAGGGATCATTATCCTCAGGAGTAACGAGTCTGATATTTATTCCCAATGGTGTGATTCCATATGTGAATCACATCTGATAGGAGACCTAGACAGTAGACACCTAGGATATGAAGTGAGTTTAGGTATATTTCTTCTTACTTTCTACTCCCTCCCATTGTTATTAAATTCTAGAACAAGAAATAAAATATTTTCTTTGCTACCAGAGCCCCTCCATGCTCCTGCACCACATTTTTAACAGATTAGATATAGAAACATATTTCATGATCATAACGTGATTCTTTTGGGATGTGCTTCAGAATTCTGAGCTCACTTGGCTTTTCTATCGACTGTCAGATTCAAGCCAGTGGTATGCTGGATGAGTGGGAAGAAAATTTGGCCATCATTACTGCAAACAGAACCAAGGATGATAAACTTGTAATTCTTCATCTTGGAGATTGCCTATGGAAAGAGAGAGGAGAGGTTTGTAGTTGTCTTTTATGTCGTAGTTATGCTTTTATCATATCATTTGTGTTGTTTACCTAGTTCCTTTCAATATGATACATCTTACCTAAGTCATATTATGCAGGTAACTGCTGCACACACATGTTATTTGATTGCTGAAGAAAATATTGAGTTGTATTCAGACAGTGCAAGACTCTGTCTTATTGGTGCAGATCACTGGAAATATCCCAGAACATATGTGACGCCTGACGCTATTCAGGTTTTGTCCTTTCAGTTTACAATTTCTGTTATGTTGTTATAGTAATTTTTCATTAACTATTGCCTTCCAGTATGTTGTTAGATTTGATTTCGGAGCACACAAATGATTCTAATAATATTAATTTAGCTGCCATTTTAGATGCTTTCTGGTTTTGGTTAACTTTTTGTTTGTTTATAGGAGTAAAAATATGCAATGCCTCTTCAAACTGCTGCACTAAAAATGTTGTAGGGGATTTGTCATTTAAGTTCTCCTGATCTGTTGAATAATTATAACACCCCATGCATGGGTCTTTGGAGATTGTAGTCTTGGAACAGCAAAAAGATTGTTATCATGATTCACACTATGATGCTTAGGTTGCAAGGAAACAATCTTACAGGTGCACCTGTGGCAAGTTTGTTGGTGCCACATGGCACTTGCCACCGCAGGATCTTGAGAGGGTCAAAACGAAGGCTTGTGCTTGTAATAGATTGTTCTGGCCATTCGAACATAATCACTCATGATGACTGGGTTGCAATGAAGCAACCTACTGGATCCTCAGTTAATTAGTTTTCATGGCTTTCCCCTGACTACACACTCCTATAAGTCAGCTACATGCATATGCTCAGTCATGTTGGTTTTCTGTGTTCATTATGTTCAAGCATGTTTGCTTTAACGTTTGTGTCTGTGTCACATCTTTTATCTAGTTGCAATAGTTTCCATGTGTGCATGCGTGCTTGATTCATTATCAATGATCCTTAATAGTGTTTTAAATATATTTTCAACTTTAATAAAATTATCAAGGGAACAGGTATATGGTTTGTATCAACTCTGTTGCCATCAATTTCATGATTTATGTTTAAAATTTAAGTCTTAACAAAATTTCTGTTGTTCATTGATATTCTTAAAGTCAGTGATGATGTATAAACAACCATCATGTATCTTGTTCTTAGGTATGTATCTTTTTTTGTTTTATTCTGATTCCCTTCTTTGTTATATTCCAAATCTTTCTTATTTTGTGGCTGCGAGGCTTAAATGATGCTGGTTTTAAATACCACTTCCATTGTGTTCGAAGGAATTCCAATCATTATTATAATGCATCCTTGCAAGATGTTAATCAAGTATCTGCTTTGTGTTGATTTACTAGTGAATACTTTGTTTCCTGATGTAGTGGATTAATTAAAACTTTGGAGCTTGTTGTGACAATGAAAGTCCAAAACTATTTGGAGCTAAAAAGAATGATAATAATTGAAGAATGAAACAGCTTCCAACTTAGATGGTTATGGCTATGCCTTTTCTTTTACACATTATTTTTCGTTGGAAGACCTATTTCCTTTTCATCAACTTAGATATCAACGATATGTGAACTTTGTTGAAATTCTTAGTGCTGAACACCAATATATGTTGAGAACCGAACAAAGAACTGATTTTGTGTGTACTGTCTTTACAGAGAACAGAACTATATGAATATTCAAAGGTTCTTGGAAATTCTCAGTTCATCCTACAACCTTTCCAACCATATAAGCTGATCTATGCCTACATGCTGGCTGAAGTGGGAAAGATTTCAGATTCACTGAAGTGAGTAGTAGTATTTTTCTTTACCCTTCTTGCTGCTTGACTCCAGTGATTTCAATAGGCGCTTGGGCGCTCGCCTAGGCGCTCGGGCGCCTCGCTTCGCTTCCAGACGACGTGCTTCAAAGAGGCGCCGCCTGGGCGCTCGCCCGAGCCCAAGCGCTGGGCGCTTCAAGCGAGCACCTGGGTTAAACCAGGCGACCGAACCAGCATTTTAGGTCTGGTTCGGTCTCCGATGCTTTAGTTGGTTCAATCGAACCAACTAAAGCACCGATATCAGCTGCCGCTGCCCAACCCTAACCCTGCTCGCTTTCATGCTACTGCTGCTGCTGCCGCTGTCGGTGTCACCTCTCGCCGCTTCCGCTGTCGTTGCTCGCCACTGTCGCTGTCGTCGCTCACCGCTCTTGCTGTCGTTGCTCGCTGCCGTTGCCGCTCGTCGCTCATCGCTCCCGCTCCCGCTGCCGCTGCTCGTCGCTGCCGTTGCCGTTGCCACTGTCGTCGCTCGCCGCTCTCGCTGCCGCTGCTCACTTTTACCGCTGTCGTTGCATCCTCGGTCTTCCCTTACACTCCTCTTCCTTCTCCTCTTTCGAAAGAATATTGTTAACAGTATACTGAATACTGTCAACAGTATACAGTATATTAGTAACAGTAATGTATTTGTATTTATTAGATTAATGATATATTATTTTGATTTTAATACTGTTAAATAATTATATTTATTAATTATATTATATATTTTAATATTTTAGCGCCTCGTTTCGCTCAGGCGAGTGCCTAGCGCCTCCGGCGTTTTTGGACCTTGGCGTCTTTTGGTGCCTAGCGCTTTTTAAATCACTGCTTGACTCATATATCAGATCTAATATAGGTACTGTCAAGCATCTTTAAAATTGCTGAAGAACTCTGGTCGTACTTCTGATGTTGAAATGTGGAAGTCAATGCTATCATCCCTAGAGGAGAGGCTGCGCACTCACCAGCAGGTAATTCACTATGAATGAGTTCCAATCTTTGCAGCTTTGATTATTGCTTTGCTCTGATCCTTTTTTTTGGGACTGTCCTTATCCAGGGTGGTTATGGTACGAGCTTGGCTCCTGCAAATCTTGTTGGAAAATTGTTTACCACCTTCGATAGGTCCATTCATCGCATGATTGGTGCACCGTCAGCACCTCTGCCGCCAATGCCACAGGGAAGTGTAAATGACAAAGAAACCTACTATGTTGCCCCAAGAGTAGCAAATAGTCAGTCGACCATGGCCATGTCCTCTTTAGTCCCGTCAGCATCAGTGGAAACCATGAGTGAGTGGAAGGGTGATGATAGTAAACAGACTAGGCACAACAGAAGCATTTCAGAGCCTGATTTTGGTCGAAGCCCAAAGCAGGTTGATTCTTCTCTTTTAGGTGAAAGTGAATTTGTGCAGCTCAACTTGTTTAGCAAATTGTGGTTATTTTATATTAATTTTATTTTAAATCTTCCACTGTCTATGATAGGCAATATGGATTCTGTGAATGTATAGTTTCTATAAGAAAGAGAACCTTTATTGTTCTTTACTGACCTCAGCAAATTAACATTGAAGGATTCAAGCTCAGATGGTGCACAAAGCAAAAAGACCGCATCTGGTGGGTCACGTTTTGGACGCATTGGTTCACAACTTCTTCAGAAAACCATGGGGTGGGTGTCAAGATCCCATCGCCAGGTATTTTACTTGATATAATTGGTTGTGCCACAGCCACTTCTAGATGATGATGATGATGATGATTATTATTATTATTATTGTTGTTGTTATTATTATTATTATTATTATTATTATGCATTCTCCCTTGTTACTTATGTATATCAGATTCCTGGTAATGTGAAGGTAAAACTGGGTCAATCAAACAAATTTTATTATGACGAACAACTTAAGACATGGGTGGAGGAAGGAGCTGAGCCTCCAGCTACCGAAGCTGCTCTACCACCACCTCCAACAGCAACAACATTCCAGAATGGTATGCCTGATTACAACATCAGTAACACTTTCAAGAGTGTGACCAACATCAATGATGCTTTCAAGCGGGAAAGCCTTACCGACAGGGAAGGGCCAGTGGCAAAACCCTTAGTTCCCTTGGAACAGAAATCGACAATTCCACCCACTCCACCCAGCCAAAACCAGTTTTCCGCTCGTGGTAGAATGGGGGTTCGTTCAAGGTTGACTTTCTTATCATTTCTTGGTATATTTTGAATGGTGCAGTCTCATTATAGATTTGGTTTGCCGGGATGTTAATATTAGATAGGCACTTTCCAGATACGTGGATACATTCAACAAGGGCGGTGGTGCCTTGACAAACACTTTCCAGTCACCTGCAGTGCCATCCATGAAACCATTGGTTGGTGCAAAGTTTTTTGTGCCCACAGCAGCTGCAGCTGTGGATGAAGGGGAAACTGATGCAGCAGGAGAAAGCAACCAGGAAGTCACCAATGATAACGAAGAACCATCTAAATCAGCAACAGCAGAAGCATCCTTTTCCTCGCAGGGATCGTCGTCATCGTCATCATCCATGCAACGGGTTCCAAGCATGGATAATATTACACCTCTTGGAAACAAAGGATCTGCAGCAGCGGCATCGTGGAGTGGTAATGGTCCCTTATCCAGAATGAGAGCAGCATCTTGGAGTGGGACTTACACCAACCCACTCCATCAAAACGGCACTGGGATGAATCCCACTAGTGTTGGGCATGGTATGACAACATCCTCACCCAGCAACACCGCACACCCCGGTTCAGTCAGCAGCTTGTCTCTGCAGCAGAATGGTGGTTCCCTGGGGGACGACCTGCATGAGGTTGAACTCTGATGCATCGCAACATCAAGCATGGGTTTCATCTGGTCTTCAACTCCCAACTCCATCCTACAAAACCAAACGGAATAGGAGAAGTGGATTTGAAGAAACTTTACAGGAAAAATCTATGGTCTTGTGGGAAGCATTGGCCCCAAATGTTTTCCTTTGTAACTGTTGAGATCATGAGGTGCCTGAGGTCATGTCATGGTGTCCTTTTACATGAAAGCAGGTGGGTGTTGATGTGCAGATAATTTGTTGATTTATTGAACCCATATTGTTTTACATACAATAAACATATAAAAGAAATTGTTGGTCTTGAAAACAAAGAGTTTTTGTCTCTCATTTCTTTGTAGGATTAAAGACAATAAACCGCTAAAGCGGCAGTCAAGTTTTGAGCAGAATGTACAAGGCGAAATCTGCTAGTTTAAATTGATAAAACAGTATAGGGAGAAAAGGTATTGCGTTGATATCGATATATTATTTGATTTGTTGAATTCAGTTTAAGTGGATTGTATGTTCTCGAATCCATGTATATTTATTTATCTGCTGCCTCCATGAAAGTACACCAGCATTTGCGAAACGAGGAAATTTTACTGGGTGCGTGTATTGCGTTGTGCTCATTTGCCCTCTATGATTATTTTTGCTCCCTCACAATGATTAGTCTGTTCATAGTCTACCCTCACCTTGCAAATTCTTTATATAATTTCCAATAACTTAGGATGATCAAACTAGATTAAAAATTTTGAAGAAGAACATAGAAACATATACAGAGATGTATGCTCATGTTCGAAGGTATATAACTTCTATCTTTAATATACCATATTTGTTTTTAATCCTGATATTTCTTTTTTTATATAATAATTTGATCTATTTATGATTAGATCTATTTTCATTATATCAACTTATTGTTTACTCGAATTATTACCGGCGAATGTTGTCGATACCTCAGTGTCGATAACACTACTGTGAAGGGTGCGGTCTACCTTGGTCATTAGCTTTACCATAAATAGCGGCTATACAGGTAGCATGTCAAAGCTATCTATATATGTCAGAGATTCCATCACTGAGAAAACGCAGATGCGACGGATCGGTTTGATATCGAGCATAAATTCGACGGCACGCATTTTAAAGCATCGGTCACGGCGATCCTCAAAAAGGCCACCGATGCCTGTGCGGCTGAGTGAGAGCCACGTCATCGTGCAGAACGACTCGTTCTGGTCGTCGATCACCAGCATCCCACGTGGGTCCTCCTCAGTGGTGTCTTATTTGAAGCCCCACAACGTCCGATCAATCAAAACATTTTTAGTCCTTAGTTTAATACGAACAATTTCTTTTTTAATTTCAAATCTCACAAATATTCTCTTATATATATATATATATATACATATATATATATATATATATATATATATATATATATAGTAAATTAGGAAGTGACATCACTGATGACGGTATCGAGGGTTGATTAAGTCCGCCTAGTGTGATGCCACTCACTGGCCAATCGATTGCGCTCGGGCCCAATGTGGAATTGCTCGGGCAATTATGAGACCGAACCCGAAACCGATCCTTCCCGATAACGGAAGCAACGGGGAAGGTTGTGGGAATGAGCGACATGGCAGGAGGAGAAGAGGCGGCGGCTGACGGCTCGGCGGCACGGTGGGGACGACGGGCGTGGGAACTCCTGGAGAGGGTGCGGGCTCGCGCGCCGCTGGTCCAGTGCATCACCAACTTCGTGTCCATGGATCTGATGGCGAACGCGCTCCTGGCGGCCGGCGCGTCCCCGGCCATGGTCCACTCCCTCTGCGAGATCGACGACTTCACCCCGCGCGCCGACGCGCTCTGCGTCAACCTCGGCACGCTGTCGGACGGCTGGCTTCCCTCCATGCGTGCCGCGGTGGCTGCTGCCGCCCGGTCCAGCCGCCCCTGGATTCTCGATCCCGTCGCGGTGTCTGCGTCCGAGTTCCGGATGGAGGCTTGCCTGGGGCTGGTGGCCCTCTGGCCGACCGTGATCCGGGGAAACCCATCTGAGATCATCGCGCTCTCCTCTGCTTGCCGAGTTCGCGATTCCAAAGTAAAGCTCTCACATTTGCTTGTTCCTCTTGTATTTGTGATATCGATTTCATTGCATTCAATACTATTAAAGAAAGAAATTAAAGTCATATATATATTTTTTGTATGCTTGTAAACGATCATGAATTACGCAAGAGACACTGTTTGAATGGTCTTCGTCTTGTTGATGATTCCATTACAAATTGTTGGTGGATCGGGTTAGAAGAAATTTTGATGGTAAAGATACGAATGCATCATAGAGAAGGGGAGGTTCACATTTTATAGGATTCTGGATATTGCTTGCTGAAGGGGAACAAGATTTTGCATGTATTGTTGTTTGTTTAGTGTTATTGGACCCAACTGTAGTTCTGGAAATAGAGAAGAACTTATGTTCCACTCATTCTTGTGCTACAATAATCAATATGCATGGTCTACATACATGCCTTCCCCTTATCACCAGTGTTCATCCTGTCCATTTTGATCATCGTAAGAAATTGTGAAAGAAACTATTATTATTAGTCCTGTATTGTATGGAGTTCCATAATTCTTGATGATCAAGGGGATTGAACCTCCTGAGAAGTGCAGGATAAAAAAATTGAGTTTCCATATAAAATCTTTTGGGCTATTATACATATGTATATATATACAAATATACATATATATATATATATATACATATATACATATATACATATATATACATATATACATATATATATATACACATATATATACATATATACATATATATATATATACATATATACATATATATACATATATACATATATACATATATACATATATACATATATACATATATACATATATACATATATACATATATACATATATATATATATATATATATATATATATATATATATATAGTGTGTGTGTGTGTGTGTATAATATATTTTTTTATTTTCTTTAAATTAAAAATGATGGCTGACAGCTTGATTCTTAACCTGTTCTAGAGCTCAGGTCATTGGAGGATCATAATAATTTGACATTTAACCTTGCTTTCTGTTTATTAGATATCATTAGCAGATGTAGAAAAACTTGGTGGTATTTAATGAAGACATAGGAAACTGTATCTGATATATCACTTGGTTGTGAATTAATGCAACTGTTTAAATATGTAAGTCATAGATCACTGTCTTTCCAAATTAGTAAATTTTGGATCTGTTCTTGGTTTTGGTGTCTTGTATTCACTCAGCATCAGCGTGCTGAAGATGGGGCATCTTAGTCAGCTTTGCTCCCTCATCCCAAGTTTTTCTTGGACTAATCTCAATGCAACCCTTAAACAAATATTGGTTTTTAATGGTTTTTCTATTCTGTATCATTTACCTTGTATTTGGGGTCTTGTTGAGAGACATCTATCTTGTAGAGCCTCGAGGGTGGGCAAATCTATCCTTGGGCCAATGTTCACTTTAATGAAGCTCTTTTGCTGCTGTTGCTCATGAACAAAGACCTTTTGGCCGAACATGTTAATAATATGCAGTGTTTATTGTGTGCTATGTGTGATTGCTAACTCTCTCTTAAGCTTATTCTCATTGTGGTGCTTCTATTTGGCTTCTTTGCTGTAACCCTATTGATGAATCCTGGATGTTCCTAGGGTTGTAAACCATCTGTCCTTGATACTTTTTCAGCAGAATATTTCCACTAATTATTTCAGATGAAATTCCTACCTTTCTGTTTGCACAGCCTGCAAGATTAAATTGCTTCTTTCCTTCACTTGGACTTGCATAAATGACTTAAGAGCAATCATGAATATGGGTATCTAGGGTTAACTATCACGTCTGTCAGCACAGATCAATATGTATTGTGCAAGCAAGATAGTAGTATGCATCATGCTGGAATCATATCTGCGGTGCCTATATATGCTTAGTGCAATTTTAGGCTTGTGCTAATCACCCATCCCATGAGATAACAACTCTTGTTTGTGATGCAATAAGCCAGACATCTCTTCTTAAATGAAAATCTGATATCCAGACTGTATAATGAGCTTATTATCTTTCTTATTATCCAACAAAAGATGGGAAAGTCTAGACATAATTGACACAGCCATGAGAAAGTACAATTGACAACTCTTCTGTTGAGTTATTAGAAGCATGTTATAAGAATACTTTGGTGAATTAGGTCTAACAATGTTCCACCAACACAACTTCAACATATAGAATAAAATTACTGTGAATGATCATTACCTCTTCTACAAGTCACATTTACTTGCTGTTCAGAGCGTGTCATTTTTCATTATGACTAGCTAATGCTTCTTCCTAACTTGCTTATTTCTGGAAATTGGTGGAAACCAGGGTGTGGACAGCTTCCATGAGTCGCCAGATGCTGTGGAATCTGCTAAATCACTGGCACAAAGCAGTGGTGCTATAGTTGCAGTATCTGGAGCCACTGATTTTATAACGGATGGACAGATAGTGGTAGCTGCACAAAATGGAGTGGCCATGATGCAGAAGATCACAGCAACAGGATGTGCTGTCACAGCTCTCATTGCTGCTTTTGTTGCAGTGGAACCATCGAATCCTTTGGAAGCAACATCTTGTGCTCTCTCTATATTTGGCTTGGCAGGAGAGCTGGGGATGGAAATGGCAAATGGCCCAGCTTCCTTGCGGGTGCACATGATCGACTCTCTTCATGGCCTTCATGAGCATACTGTAGCTTCCCGGGTTAAGATTTCTCTGGTATCATGAGGACAGCCAGAAAATGGTGATATTTTCTCATCTTGTCCTTTCTTTGTATATGGTTCACAAATAACTGAGGATGGCTGCAACCTCACAGTCGATAAAGACACCGTACCTGTAAGATGTGCTTTAATTGCAGAATTGAAGAGTTCCATGGCTTTCTACAAGTAAGATAGATCTGTTCTTTTTGCTAGTTAGCATGGAAAGAGCAAGTAGACCATCTGTCGTGAGGATCACATGTGCTAACATCTAAATTTTGTGATGGAAATTCCCAGGACATGGTCTAGTGTGTTGCATCTCAATTATCACACACCTGTGATTGAACTGGCCAAGCTGTCCAACAAACCTTTGGTTGGAATCTTCAGCAAGAGCCTCAAGTAATTGAGCAAGTCACCAGAAAGAACCACAGAGATCAATCTTCTGGAGTTCTCAGCCGACTTATTAGTTTGGTGGAATAGGTCTTTGTTCACTGCCATCTTGAAATCAAGTTCTCTCACAAGTTTACCACTGGCAAGCTGAGTTTTCTGGATCTTCAGTGATTGTCTGAAGCCATAAAGCTTATGATCTCTTTGCCAGCTACATGGCTGAAAAATGCATGTCTTTTGACCACGACAATGATGCTTGAGCTGTTGCAGTCAAAGGGTACAGTCGATGCTGAATGCCATACTGGGCAGCACTCACTATCTGATGCAGCAAAAAGCCAGCTTTTACTGTTGAGGGATGCAGCTTAATTTGGATCAGATGATGTTGCAGTTAAGTTGGATAAAAGGATTTACATGGGAAGAGGTGAAAACAGAGACAGCAGAGCTGCACATGCTACCATGGAAGACTTACTCTGGTGATTCCACTGCAATCAAAATTTTCCTTTGCTGCTTAAAGATGTCAACATTATGTCAGTTGCATGGTTCTGTAGAAGAAGATCTTGCCACTTGTATGTATATTTGAACTGTGCTTTTGCTCCTTCAAAGATACATTCTTTAAAAGAAAGCATAAGCTTTCTCCACGGACAAGGGAAACCCATCTACAACCCAGAGATATGCTCAGGTATATGCCTTCCCATGACTATTATAAGGAGAACATGCAGAAGAATGCTTGTTACAGTCACAGGATCAGCTATTACAAATGATAACTTGCAAGCAAAGGCATCACATGAGAGGGGGAGATAGAGAAAGGAGTTCGTGGTGGAGGTGACTACCTCGAAAAGCTTCGTTCTGTAACTTGGAGATGTCTGGATGCCTGGAACAGAGATGAAGCTGGGGGATGATAAGATCATGGAAGACTAACAAGTCTCCATCAGTTGGCTACGGTATCTGTGTCGCGTAAACGTCAAAGGACTCGGTGGCAGTATCAAAACGAGCAATTGCAAGATGAGAGCATCAGACTGTCACAGAAATACTGTAGAACAAGTGCTTACAGTCAACGAGAACAAGACCATCATCTGACAACACAGACATCAACAACAACAGTCCACGATTCGAAGTTCATTGCTTTCAGCAGCAACAGTACTGTAGAGGAAAAGAAACCGCGAAGATTGGCAGAGGTATCACAATTCTCTATCCACACCGCCGCCAAGCACAGAGTTCACCGGGACAGGGGAGCAGAAACCTATGACCTTATGGAATCGATCCACGGGGCTAGGTAAAGGTGGCACCTTTCTCCAGGAACAGCTCAGATTTAGTCCCGAGGCGGCCTCCGCAACGCCGGCAGAGGAGTCCTCCGAGATCTCGCAGACGCAGGCCGGGTAGGCCTTGTGGTGGTCTTCGTTGAATACGTAGACGCGGCCGTCGAGGCCGACGCATTTGAGGCTGGCGAACTTGTTGTCGTCGTCGTCGGTGTCGAAGAGGCAAGAAAGGAGGTCCCTTGGCATCACGGCGATCTCCGCGAAGTCCATGGTGGTGTGGTCGACGGCCCAGAGGGCGAAACAGGGCGGCCCGTCGGGGGCGTTGCAGAGCCCGGCGAGGATGAGCCTGTCGTTGCAGGCCAGGAGGAAGCAGAAGAGCACCCCCGGTGGCCGGAGAGTCTGAACGCCGGTCCAGGCGCGGCGACTTAGATCGAAGGCGGCGACGGAGCAAGAGTAGATCCCGAACACGAAGAAGAAGCGGCCGCCCAGAAGCGCGGCGGAGAGCCACTGCGACGAATTCCCGGTCCGGAAGTCCGGCGGCAGAGGGGGGCAGAGCTCCCACGAGTTCGACGCCGGGTCGTAGATCTCCACGGCCAGAGGGTCCTCGATGTCGACGAGCCCACCGATGAATCGCGCGCCGCCAACGACGATGAAGTGCCGGCGGTCTCCGGCAGCGGAGAACACGCCCACGAGGGGGTTACACCGGGAGAAGAAGAGCGGGGAGGTCTCTCGCCAGGGCCCACGGAGGAGCGGCGCATAGCAGAACCGGGCTGCGGACGTAGTGGCGAAGAAGAACCCCCCGGCGCCAGCGAAGCAGTCGACGTGGAGGACGGAGGGAGACGGCGGGAGGGCGATCCACTCGCCGGCGTCCGGGTCGAAGCCGAAAGCCTGGTTCTTACGGAGGACGACGTTGTTCTGGCCGTAGAGGAAGAACCAGGGCCTCCTCGGAAGGGACGAGGCGGCCCGGATGGCGAAGCCCGGGTCCGCGATCACTGCGCGCCACTGCTTGCAGACGGCGCCAGCAACAACGACTGACCGGAGTGGGAGGTAGGAAAGGATTAACTCGACGATGTCCCAGCTCAGGCGCGACCAAGGCGTCATCGCCGCCGCCTTCAGCTCCGTCTCCATCCCAGGGTCAAGGATCCGGATTTGGGCCGTTAGGTAGCAGACGAAAGGTGGAAGCTTTCACGAGGTAGTTGCAGGGAGAAGAGCAGCGTGTGGAGTCTCCAACAGAGAAAGATAGGTGGAAGGATTTAGATTGGAACGGGTAACGTGTTGTGTGCGGAGTGGATGACAGGGCGTTCGGAAGGAAATGTTCCAACCACGACCCTCCAAGCGACACGCGTGCTTTTCAAGTCGTGCGAACAGCTAAGATCCCGTGCTTGAACGTGAAGGGAAGCAAAGGAAGCACATCAATTGATTTATAGTACAAAAGAATAAAGAATATAATCCATAAATAAAAAATAAATAAATAATTTTCGTTGAAAAAAACTAACTCTACTCTTTTAACATACTATTTATTTATTTATTTATTTATTTATTTATAATAATAATAATTTTCTATTATAGTTGAATCCCAATAAAAACTATCTTCAGTTAACGAATTGAGATTTAAGCAAACATGTCAATAATAATTTTCTATCATCTTTGATTTTGTTTTGATAATTAAGTATTTATGTAATTATACGAAAAATGCATAACATACTAAAAGGAATTCCTGAGGCCTATCGAGTTAGTGGATGGATTTGGATTTGGATTTGGATTTGGGGTCAATATATCATGGAGTCAATTGAAAGAAGAGAGAGGTTAGTGAGTCCTCCAAACCTAATCGAACTTGAAAGTTTTTAGCACTTGAAGTCACACAGTGACCACTTTTATTTCCTTCATATGAAAATTTTTTATATCAATTAAGTTAGATAAAAGGTTTAAAATATTTTTAATACAATTTGGAGGTGTCTCTTTCTTGTTTAAAATATTGATGAAGCATAGATGGTTAGGTTAGGTTTATTCATAAGCTTTGATAAGCTATTAAGCATACCATTTAGGTTTAATTTGATCAAATCATATGTAAATCTTATCCGATTTGTAGCTATTTGTCATACCTCACCCTAAATAAATAACAAACGAAATCTTTAATAGGATGTAAAAATAAATAAATAAGAGAATAAAAAAGGTATATTTTGATGAGGGCTAATTACATAATACCATCGTATTAGCATCGTGGTTTCTATATTTAAAAAATTTATATTGGAATCCCTATAGTTTTAAAAGTAAAACAAATAATCTCATTTGTTCTTCAACTATTAATAGAAAATACAACATGTGACACTACATGTTTGAATCGATATATAAATGATGAGCAAAATGATAATTTTAAAATATCTTTCGTTTTTCATGAGACGTTAGAAATTATCTTTTTTATCGATAAAACCATCAAAAATAAAAAAAATATATTAAAATTCTTTTTGTATTGATCTAACAATATCACATGTTGTGTTACGATAAATAAATATATTTATTTTTTAAAAAAATTATAAAAAAAAAAAATTAATCTTAATTTTTGTAAATATAAAAATCATCATGCGATTGCTTCCTTCCTTCCAAGAGGTAGTATCGATTGAAGAGGAGGAAGGTGGAGTCGATGGCTTGCCAACCCACCTCATTGCGAGACACGAGAAGACAGTCTATATTAAATTCCAACACTGGCAGACACGCATCACCCAAGGAAAGGAGAGGAGGAGGAGAAGGCAATGAGATCACCCAAAGCTGAGACAGCTTCCAGAAGATAACACACTATTTCCAGAAAATAGACATGTCTTTAATTCTCCGAGTAGAAATGGAAACTGCAGCGCTGTAGCCATCGCCACGAATTCTCGAACCATTAGCAATACATGGATGGATCAGCGTAGGTTACACGCAAATGGCACCGAGGAACTCCAGGTTGAGTTCAGAGCTCGAGCACCACAACTGCAGCGTGACAGGAGGTTTCAGTCGAGATCCAAAGAAGAAATGGAGGAGAAAAAGGTTCGAGCAGAACTCACATTCGGAGTCTGTAGTGATCCACTGCCCATTTCTGACATGGTCTTCGCTCTTGGGGCTTCCCAGTAGATTTGGGTCGAGCTCTGGACTCTGTCGACGAACTGAGAGCCTCGACGGGTTCTTCACCACCATGCGATCGTTTCGAGAGGTGGACGCCAGTGAAAGCGGAGAACGCACCGACGAAGCACTCGAGCAGCTGCCGCCGTCCCACTTGAAGCTTATTTCACTGGATGTCGAACTCGAATCATCCGTTTCGGCTTTCAGTGCGACTTTGTGTCGAAAATACAACGCCTGCGGCAGCAGCAGCATTAGAATCAGGTAGAAGACGAAGGAGCAGAGCAATTCGGTGTGTTTACCTTCCAAGCTTTGCTTCCTCCTTTGGAGGACTTGGCGGCGGCAGCCCACCTGAGCAGCTCCTTCATCCGCGAGACCGCCTTTGTCCGCTCACTCCTCTGTTTGTCCTTGTCGGAGCCGTAGCTGCCGTTGGAGCCGGTCGACACGGCGTCACAGATCGGCAGGACTTTACAGCCTACGTTAACCGTCTCCGTCTTGTGTCCCATTCTCGACTCGCCGCCCTCCTCCTCCTCCTGGCTCTTGAACAGGCTTCTGAGATACTTCAACCGCAGCGTGCCGTAGAAGCACGTCCGGCCGTTCTGTGCCCTCAGTACGAACGTGAGCGTCGTGTCATCTTCCGCTCCACCCTCGTCGTCCTCACCGGATATCGCTCCGTTGTAGACCACCAAATCTCTCCGCTTCACTTCGTCTGAGCATTAGAGGAAGACACCGACGAGCATGTTAGGCTGGGGAAGAGAAGAGAAGAGCATATTGATTGATTCCATGAGCTTTGTACCGTGACAGGCTCTGCTGCTTGCACAGGGGAGATCATGCGGGATCTTCAACAGCGAATGCAGGATCTAAGCCAGAAGGGAAGGAGGCCAATTTGTAACGTAAGCTAACATGCAATTAAGCATAGTTTAAGCTATCGGAAACAAATACAAATCAGCGTTAAGCTTGCCTGCATGTTCTGCAGCTGCAACTTGACAGAAGGGACACGAGAAGGTGGAGGTGGCGGTGGCGGTCAAAGATCCGAGCTCAGTGACGATTGAACCTCCCACTGTATCACGGTGTACAATTGGTAAGTGGGAGGAGATTTATGTAACGGGAGAAGGTGGAGGGACAGCAGAGCACAAGATGAGAGAGGCCAGAGGGAGCATGTGAAGAGAATACATATATATATATATATATATATATATATATATATATATATATATATATATATATATATATATATATATATATGTGGTATACATATGTCACTTTCCATGAGTCCACATGGGTGACAAGCCATCTGACTTCATCACCATGGGCATCGGGGAACGTGGAGGGAGGGGGAAGATGGTAGGTACTCTTCGACTGTTTACCAGAAATTTCTGGTACTGTTGGTGTATGGGGGGGTGGGAGGGCGACGCGTCGCGAGCTGCTCCATTAGAGTGTGGGGTGGGAGTGGGAGTTGGGAGCGCGAGCCTCGGAGCATCGACGTTGATTTCGATATCTTCTGGTGGAGTCGTGTCTGACAGACGGCGACGCCAATTTGTCATGTCGTGTCCTCCGCAGCCACGTAGAGTCCGGACACTGAGCTCGTATGTTGTCTCACCATGTCAGTGTTATCGCGGAGAGAGCGTAGACGTAAAAATTATAATACGTCATTCTTATTATAAAAAAATTAATATTAAAAAATTAAGATCAAATAACAATCTATCAAAATTTATAATATATACCTTTCGATATTATTTAAAAATTTTTATCTGATCTATAAGCGTATTATCATCGGATCTAAAAATTATAATTATATCAATCTATAAGAAAAGTTATACTTGTGTACTCTCTTCTAAGATCTATAATCTTTGATTGATTGACGAAGAGATGAAAGAAAATTTATAATCTCTCGATAATATCACATATTTATAAATCTATATTGAGTTCCAAAAAAATATTATCTATTTATAAAAAAGATTAGAAAGTTTAGGATAAATAATTAAAAGAATCTCTTCCATTGGGATAATCTCATCAAGATAATTTCTTAAGGAATCTTATCATTTTCTTTAGTAGATAACTGTGATCAAAATTTAATCATATATATAATATATCTTACTTAATTAAGTAGTCGTGTCTTAAGAATACTTTGTAATCTCTATTATATAGTTTCATAGTCAATGTTTATATGTATTATTTTTCTTTTTGGTGAGAAGGATATATTTTGAAGTTTTTTTCTAAAAATATCCTCATTCACAAAATTTCTAATAATATTTTTTATTTAATATTTAAAATATTTTTTAATAGATAATTCATAAGGTAAACCAATCCGATTATAATATTTTTACAATAATATTAAAAAATATATTATAACATAGTAATTTTATATAATTTTTATAAAGACATTATGTTTATAATAAATTTATAATGTGTATTGTAATAAATTTATAATTTATAAATTTATTATAAATTTATAATGTAATACAAAAAATATCATAACAAAGTAACTTTTATATTGCATGACAATGTGTATTTTATTATGACTGAAAACAAAACATTGTATCTGGATTGAAGATATTTTAGATATTAAACAAAAAAACAGAACACTATAAAGAAATTATGAAACAAAAAAAAAAGAGAGAGAGAAAAAGCTAGGTTTATTTTTTTTAATCTCCTCTTTTCTGAAGTAGGTAAATGAGATGGGTTTTTTCTGGTCCTGGACCCACCATCGTGACCGTGATTCACATCGGCACGTACCCCATGAATGAATGAGCAAAATTTAGTAAGAAAATACAGAAATAAAATAAATTGCAAGTTAGAAAACAACCAGAGGATGCCGCCGTCGCATGTTCTTTCGATCGTATTATTATTTGGAAGTAGTATTCCACCTTTTCCGCTACTTTTGTTCCTCCTTGATTCAGAAATTGGAGAGATCATCATTTCTGTATAACTCTTTTGGGTCCAAAGACTAATATGCATCCCATGCTAAATCACCCTCATTTACTTTATATCGAATAGTATGAATAGTATCTAACTAAAACAGCAACATCAAATACTCAACACAAATTGTATAAAATTTGGGATAATAATAAAAAAAACACTTTTTTGCAATGATAAATACCCACTCTCACAATAACACCAGACTGCTAAATTTTACCAAACTAATGAATGAAGCACAAATCTTACTTCAATAAAGCCTCCATGGCTTCGAACAAGAGCGGTGCCATCTCAGGGCTCGGTGTCTTTACTGCACATTTTACGCCTGGAACACCAACAACAGCCGTGAGCTCTATCAGGATAGGAATACCTCTAGGGAGTTTGGCAGACAAATAAAGTAGCTCTTTGTTTGCATTCCTTCGCTTTGCTACAAAGAACACATTGGATGCAGTCAGATGCTCAATGGTAGCATCAACGCCACCGATGATGGAGTTCGACAAGTCCTTCCCAACTTCGTTCGAGTCTGCCAGGGATTTCCATGTCTGCATTTGCACAGGAACAGAACCGATGAAATCAATTGTGATGGGATTAGAAAGATAGAATTATTCAATGTCTGTCAGCTTTATTATTACTTTAAAATAAGGCTAAAAAAATCTATCTGGTACCGGTTCTAACAAGAATAATACGGCACTGGAATGCTGAATGATTACCAGCCTGTATTCTTTGATATTAATGAAAAATAATAATAAGTAAGGTGCCAATTCTTGGTTGGTCCAGTAAATATAGGCAAAGTTATACACTGAAACATTTCCCAAAGCCTTCACTATGGTAAGGATACTTTAAGCCAATATGTTATGAATAATGCAATATTGACCAGAAACACACCAAAGCCATTACTAAAACTAGAGGGAGAGTGAGAAACTCTTTTATCATTTCCCAAGATTTCAAAAACTTCCTTCAGAATTCACAAGGACGACTAGCACAAAGGAAAAAAGAAATGCACTATCTAAAGCAGTAATATCATGCACTTATTATTTTTGGATTGACAGATTCTCAATCTAACAATGTGTATTATAAATTGAACTAGAACAGGAACATGTCAACCATGTAAGAGGATATAGGGTACTAGAAAGGAGATGCTCATAATTAGATGCTGATCGATCAATAAGCCCGAGAACCGAGGAAAAAGAGAATGTCAAACAAAGTCACCCACTTTCAAGAATCAAGTCCCAGATAATGAAAGCCACACTCAATGAATCAGGTCTACCATTTTTTCACTTAGTATATGTCCTCCACAATAAAAGAAAAACTTCAATTTACTTACCTCCAGAAAATTTGCACGTTCCATTCTACCATCTTCATCAAAGAAAACGTGCAATGATATTTTGTCATTGAAGTACCAGACTGGCTGCTGATTATTTTTTAATGCAACCTGCAAGAGTGTGCTTGGAGGTCCAGGTGAAACATTCTGGAATAAAACCATAGGAAGAAGTGTCCTTGCTGAAGCTCCTGGTTGCAGTGCTGGGACCTAATGAGAAACAAAAGAAAATGCAAGAAGATATTTTGGGCAATCAGATCCCAGATCACATAGGAAATGGATGTCAACAGGCTTAAATAACATCAGAATGGCCAGTAGCTCATTAATGTTTCTAATGTTCATACTTAATAAAACAATCACCTGCAAAGGTCCCGCAGCTGCAAGACCAAATGTATTCTTGTTGAACTGTATCATGAATCCATCAAGTACAAGTTGTGTATTGTTCTCAAACAGTAATGCATAAAATATCTGGCCATCACGGCGTATAAGCTGTGCACTTATCTGTAGACCTTGACCAGTTGATGAAGGCAGCAATACAGGCAACGGAGCTCTGCAGAGATGATCAGAACATTTACCATAAATGAGAGGAGACAGAAGGTATTGGATAAATCTATAATGTAAGTCCCAAAAGGAGTAAGGCTGAACATAGAATTTTAAATCTGGACATCCTTACTCTGAAGGTGTTGTTGGCTGGTCTACAGGAACAATAGCATTGTCAAGACCCATCAAATCTCCAAGTAGATCTGGCACAGGTGGAGAAGGTGCAGAGACTGCGGTTGTTGCTGGTGCCTGTTGCGTTGTTTGAGCATGTGACACAGTAGCCTGACTAGAGGGAGCAGCTGCACTATCAACTGCATTAGAAGGTGACTCAGAATACCTCGTTTCACCACCATCAGCATAATCATCTTCATCTGGTCTCGGTGTAGCTGACTTTGCACGGCTTACAAAAGCATCAGGTATCTTATGATAAACAGAAGAAAGTGTAGCAATGTTCGCAAGAAGCTCATCAAGCAGTGAAGAATCAAGCTGGTTTGAGTCATCACTTATTACTGGTTTTTCAGCTAAAACAACATCCTTAGCAGCCTGATTAAAAAAAAAATCGAATATAACTACCAAACCATATGACACCTTAAGAAATTAGTATCTTGAATTTGCTTTTGATACCTCAGGATCAGTGGAAAGAAGACGCCAATAAATGTATGCACGATCTCGCAAATCAGGATTGTCTGTTTCCATCGTGGCATTATTTAGAACAGCCTATTGCATAAAATTAATCTACATTAGTCATCAATGAAACTAATTATAACTGTAATTACTGAGGATGACAAAATAAAGTTTATGAAATGTCATTCTCATGCATTATGCAAGAAATATATTCTGGAGATACCATGTGATATTTTGTTTGTACAAGAGCCAGGATGATATAAGATAAATAGATGGTTAACAATTCAAGATTTCACTTATAGCTGATTTACTAAGAGATGAAAATATTCAGTTCTCTTGCAAGAGACCCTTAAGAAGAAAGGCAGCTCACAACAACACAAAAAAGAATATTAAAGCAGATTACAAACTAGCATAGCAAAAGTCTAGTTACAAGTTAATATCCTTGTCATCTTGCACCACAAAGTTGCAACTTAATGGTTTACTACTTGGTTGCATAAGGTTTAAACTATATTCATCAAGGTAGGTTTCTGTAAAGCAAGAGACCTCTATTGCTTCCCTGGTGAACTTTTTACTTCACATATATCATATATTGAGAAACATATTAAGCATACAATTTGTTTAGTGTCTAAGTCCTTCCATGACTACTTTCGACTGTAATCCCAGCCATTTGTTATGCTCATACATTATGAGTAGATCTTTTTTTAAGTATATTTTATTTACAAGAAAAGGATGGGCCTTAGTATAACAGTAAGATTGTAATCTTTATCATTAGATGACCAAGGTTTGAATCATGGAATTAGTCATCCTTCTTGCAGGTATAAGACTGCATCCACTGATCATTCCAAACCTTGTTGGGAGCCTCATGTGCTAAATCACCATTGATTGATTCATAAAGACTTTGTGTTGCCAATGTTGAACTTTTAATGAGAAAATGTTGAGACATACAAAAACAAGGGGTTTTCTTGCCTTGGAACAATGAGAAAACAATCATCAGGGAGGAGGGGAGAGGGGGGTGGGTCAAGCAGTTATATGTAACAATTATTGGCATCAAAGAAGAGTATGAAATACTATGAAGTATCACATGATATATAACATTTAAATACAACAACAACATGTTGAATAATATTAAAAGGAATGTACACGATTATAGGAAAGTACCACATGATGAATAACATTCAAATGAATTCTCCGGGTATTTTGTCACTAGCTCAATGGTTAGATCAACATTAATAGCACTGGTAAACTGGCATAACGGGAACATAGCAAACCTGAATCATCTGCTGCGGGCCTTCAGTTGGTTTCTTAAGGAACAATTTAACAGTTGCAGTGAGCAGTTGCAGTTGCACTAGTGCAGGTTCTTCTGGGAAAGTCTCAAGAAAGCTCTCAAGGAGCTCATCAGCATTGTCAATTCTTTCAGCATATTCACCAATTATCCAGATCATTGATGCCTGAACCAACCAACACATTTTTGAGATAGCAACGGAAAACAAACTAGAAACTAACCTCCAAGGATAAACAAATACCTTAGCCTCTGGCTCATCTAAAGTGTCTAGACTTTCACACAATGTGGCAATGATAGACTCATAGCTGCAAGAAAAAACTGAATTATAAAGTGCACATCAAGCAGATTCAGACTGGTACTGCCAGATAAGAAGCCAATTTCAGACCAAGCTGACCAAACTCACGTGTTAGGATAACGCCTGAAGATATCCTTTATGACAATTATAGCCTCTTGCACAACATAATTAACTTTTATCTTTATCAGCTCAAGCAAAACACTGATGCATCGTTCAGCAGCTCTCTCTAACTTGATGGCACAGCGACCAATCGCACGCACAGCCTTTCTGACAAAGTCTACATCTACTTCTGTAGCATATTCTTTAAACTCCAATAGAACCTGGAATGAAGGGTACATGAGATTTTTTTTCTCTCCCTTAAGAGTCCAACAAAATCTTGCAAAGCAAAAAGGTCACAAACATACAACGAAAATCTGTATCAAATGATTTTTATTGATAATACAAGATGCGATCAGACTCGAGTGAGAATCTGTACAATGGCATATTCCACATTTTGCAACTTTTTACCTTGCACCATAAAAGAGGTCACACGACAACTAAATCATGTAACATAAAGCACTTTCATCAAGATGAATAGCTGTATACCTGGTCTACGTTCCGGTCTGAGGCAAGCTTTATCATAATCTCTAATTTCTCCATCTTAACATATATCGGATCATTATATTTGCAAAAGAAAACCTATTAAAAGATGTGTAAGAAAACAACCAGTAACTTCAACAGAAAATGAAGAGATAATAACTGAAACCTCAATAAGGAATGCACATTTTAACTAACCTTAATCTCATGTGCAAGTATTGTGGGCCGTTTCTGCACAATAAGATTGATGTTGCGCAACGCTACATACTGGATCTCGGGTTCTGCAGAAAGAAGAGTTACCAGAGGTGGTGCCATTTTTTTGCACAGATTTCGGATTACATCAGTACTAGTGATAAGTTCCATCTGCTGAAGGATCATCTGCACAGAAATTTTAAGACATTATAGACATCTAAAGCAGATTAGAACCAAACAACAAACATCCCACCATCTTATCCCCTTAAGTCAAAAACCTTAAAGCCATGCATAGTCCTTTCGTCCTATTTCTAGTTCAATAGATTCCAAGGAATCATATTTTGGGTGTACCTATTGGTGTGGACAGGTATTTACTAGTCCTTGGTCAGGTCAGTACCAGACCAGATCAGTATTTTTTTGTGATACCAAATGATACAGCTCGGTATACCACCCAGTATATTAAGATCAAATTGGTCCAACCAGTTACCAAAACATGTACAGAGCAGAGATTTAATTCCTTGAAAGGCTCTATTTAAGCCACTATCAAAATTCATCAATTTTTAGGTTATAAGAAATGTCTTTCTTTTTTGAGGTAGATAGCAAAAATTGATTCAAGAGTATTCTACCAAAGTTTGAATGAATCCATAAAGCAAGGGTTGCCATTTCCCCTTCTTTTGTACTTTTCCATGTCAAGGAAACATCTAATTCTCACATATACTAATTCTTTAGCTTAAAATATAAATTTTATGACTTGCTAAGTAACCCTTAAGTTACATAACGCATATTTAGTCTCACATCAGTTGAGTGGGAGAACCAAGGCCTTATGAGTGTCAGAATCATCTCTACCCTCATATGCGTCCTTTAGGGTCCACTCTGAATGGGCAAAACCATTCAGAACCCACCTAAAGCAAATAATTTCTCGTGGATCCTCATGCTCGACTTTCTATTGGGGCATTGATAAACATATTTAGTCCCACATTGGTTGAGAAATAGGGAAACCAAGACATTACAAGTGCCAGAGTACCGTTATCCTCAGAGGTGTATGTTGGGATCCACTCCAAAGGCTATATGAGCTTTCGGTTCGTCATGAATGAACCCATGCAAAAAAGGCTTAGATGGCAATGTTGATCATCAAATTGAAGGGAACTTGTGAAGATACGTATTCACTTGAATTCACTTGTGAAGATACATGAGCAAAATAAGCATGTACCTACCTTGACAGCAGAAAGCACAACTGCACAATTTGCATGTTGGAGACGTGGGGTTACTCTCTCTACTATATTTTCAGCTTCACGAGCATCCGATGCTTTATATCTTGATAAAGCATCCAAAATGAACACTTGACCCCATCTGCACCACAGTTAGATTCAGAAGTTAGAAATTAGAATATATGATAATTAGAAATAAATCAAGCCTTTGTAACTAGTTAACTCCATGGATACAAGCCATTGTGTATGTAATCAATGCTTAAGTATTGAATTAGAGATAACAAACAAAGGAATCACGTGCTCAAGTAGGAAAAAAGGACCACAGTGATACAAACCCCCACCCACTATCTTCAAGAAAAATAATCTCGATGAAGATAATCTTCAAATGTTAAACCAATGCTACCAAAAACCAAAAATTTTGACCCCAATGGAGATAGTACATGGAAGAAACCTCCATAATATTTGACAGAGAAGTGAACTCTGACCAGTTTCATGTTTGTACCATAAGGATTATCATGTCCTTAAACTTATATCCCAAATGTTCATTTTGGTATGCTGATATACTTTGTAGGAAATGTTACCAAAACTCAATATTTGTCACGGAATATTTTCGGTGCTACCACAACATATTTATATAAAATTAACCCAGAATAAAATGTTCATAAATATATATTAATTAATATCAATACACAAGAAGATCCAACATCTAGTCATATTCATTTACTAGGAGTTCTATTTCCAAATGGAAATGTTGGGGCCTATGCCTCGAAAAATGGTGCTTTTCTAATTCAAAGAAGAAACCTCCCAAATAGAGTTGAAAGAGAATGAAAAACTTAATTGCTGAAATTTCACAGAGAACAGCAAAAAGTGATAAGGCTTCAAATTTTAAAGTATTTCTAGTTAAATCAAAAGCGATCAAATCTATTTATTATCCCTAGTATAATTTTCTTCAGTCTCTTTCTACCTCTCCCTGCATCACAAATTAGTCTCCTTTGAAAATGCCTGAACAATCTTAAACTATCTTTTTTTTATCCAAAGATACCCTCTGCCGCCACTAATCACTGACCGCCTCCCTGTCCATATTGATTTGTTAGAACCCTATCCATATTGATTTGTCTTCTAACGAGAAGAGTATTTCTCAGCCATCTCCTTCTGTCACGTATGATTATCTCTTCAGAGTCCACAAATTCAACTGCTTTCGATTAAAAAGTGCAGCACATTTTTCTAGCATTCAAGAAATGGCATGACATAACAATGAAATTATGGAATAGACAGCACCATGGAGCTATCATGTCAGTACATGATTTCCAATAACTTAATTCAAGCAACAACAGTTATTTGGCTGACATTCTTATTATAACCAAATGATCGACACCCCTGAGGTTGTGACCAGTACAACCTCTAATGAACTGCTTCAAGGATATTCTACCAACTCCCAATACTTGTAAGGCCTGAGTGTTGTTGAGCTTCAGACTCACATGCCAAACTAGCTTCCTAGGGTGTTATTTTCCTGCACTACATCTAAGTCATGTCATGTGACAAATCCAGGTGACAACAAGTATAGAATTGTTAATACATCTAAAGAGCATGGTTGTCATTAAGGATGACAGTTGGTCTGGTTGTTTAGGTACCCAGGTCTAACCAACATAACTAAATCAGGTTCAGGTCCCTTTTGTCAGGACTGAGACAGGTTTGGGTAGGAAAGTAAGTACCTTTGTCATGTGAGGTAGGAAAAGCAGTGGGCAGTTCCTTTTTTTTTTCTCTTATTGAGTACCCGGGTCTACCGAACCCACTTAAACCGGGTTAGGCACTCTCTAATCAGTTTGGGATGGATTTGGATAGAAAAGTGCATACCCAATTCATGTTCAGGTACCTAGATAGCTAGCCGTGGTATCTTTAGTTGCCTAGATAGGTCCCGTTGAGGTGAAGTTTGGGTTACCCAACCTGCTACCATCTCAAGTTGCTTAGCATGTTGGCCTGGAAGAAAGTTGCCATGAGCATCTACTTGTCCAATTGGAGTAGTCAGAGAAGATAAATTTACCAATTCAGAACCTATTTTTAAACCTGAGAAGCATGCAGGCACTACTTAGCAAGCTGAAGTCTTCGGCAACCAGACAGATCGAATCATAGTCTACATGTTTTATCTCAATGTAACACATTAAACCAATCTCCCTTGGTAACCTAGAAGTAACAAATGAAGCCAGAGTAGATGGAAGTTACAATCTTGAATCAGCCTCAACTGAAAGAACCATTTAATTAAATAAGTATGCATACTGATTTGTGTGATAGAATTGATCGTGAGCTAAATGACATGGCTACTCCATCCTATAATGACAACATATGGATTAATTTTTTACTTCAGCTCATCCCAAAGTGCTGAAAATATACGAGTATTATATCCATTACGTCAATTCAATTTTGTAAGGAGTTGACGGATTCATATACAAGTCATCTACATGACACTTAAGGATTGCAGTCCATGTAAAAAACTCCACACTAAAAAGTATGATGCAGACAAGCAGACTGGCGAAAAAAATTCCCTATGAACTGTGGAACCAACAAAAGTAAACAACTGTTCCAGAAGCAAACTTACTCAGTGCATTCATTTAAGGCAGTCAAAAGCTTTGAAAGTGTATGACTAGTAATCTCAAAGATTGGTTGACTGCTACTTTCATTGATCTCTGCAAGTGCTGCGACTGCATTTGCCACTACCATCGGATTATTGTCTGATATCAGATCCTTGAGAGTCTCCAAGAAACCCCTATCTTCCACCAGCTCGGCATTTATGTCATATAATTTAGCAACACAAATAGCTGCTGTCTTTCGGACATAAGGATCATCATCCTGTGAAGAAGGATTTATAAGGACATACACATCATAATGAAAAAATTTAGATGCTGTGACCAGAAAAAAGTTCCAATGTGTTGAAAAGCTATACAAGTCATAGAGAAAATATGTACAACAATAAGACACAATGTCCTAACTATTAGGGTCGGTTACATGGAACTTTTGATGCCACCATTGAGAAACAAATATGCACATGCACCTAAAACTAACTGTATAGAGACGGAAGATAGATTTATTGAAAGGAAATAAAGTAGAAATTAGACAACCTTGAGGCATCTCTGAAGGGGATCACATAAATATTCTGTGATTTTGTCAACACGGATGCAACCCATTGTCCTCACAGCTAAAGCACGAATCAGCGGATTTGGATCTTGTGAATCCTGCAAAAATCAATGAAAACCACAACTAACAAATAAAACATTTAAAATTATTATTGAATGACTAATACAGGCATGCCATAGTAAACCAGCCCCTCACCAAGAAGCTGCTGAGTAAGTTTAACTAGAACAAACTTAGTTGAATGTTTGCCTATGATGATCAGTCAAAACTTTTTAAACCTTCCATTACATCATGAACTGCAGAACAATTACTCCTTCCTCCAGACAACTTTCTTATAATTTAACAACTTACATTGTAATATGATTGGACCCAGAGTTCTAGGTTCAAATATTCAGTTCCACTGTAATTTTTATCGGGTTTGTAACCTATGTATCCTTCATCATTTGATATTTTAAACAAGCTTTAACATAGATTGCTCTAAAAATCTATATGTCCATTGCCATAAGTTCCATTGACCTAAAGTTTGGTAATAATCTTGTAAGCAAAACAAAGTTTGGGCACAGTATCAAGTACCCCCATATTTGTCCTCCATTGCATGACCTTGATAGCCAGGTAAAGCTTGGCAGCAACTCTTAAGGCTATACTTAGAAAAAAAAGGCACAAAGCAAGCTTGATTTACTGAAGAAACAGTATAATTTACAGATCAATGATTATCTGTTTAATGAAAAGCATAACAAATCAAACAATAAGTTCTATAACAAATTAAGTGTTTACATATTAACACAAAAGATTAGTCCTAACATATGCACCTGACAGATCCAAATTCATTTTATATTTTAGTATCATACCTTGTCCATATTCTATAAATTTTTCCAAGCTGTAGTTGTAAACCATTAATGTGCTTCTATGGTTAAATCACTTGCTTAGGAACTCATTCAAACAGATGTCAAACACTGTACTAAAAATATATTGCTGAACCATATAAAGTATGGAAATTGACATATTTACAAGTTAAAAACACAACTGTTCTCCAACATTAACATAGGAGATATTTGGTAGGACAACTCATGAACATAGATACTGGAAGTACACAATCTCCTACCTTCACAAACGTATTCACCGCAAGTATGGCCAGATCAGGTTGACTCTTGGCATAGTTTATGAGATATAAATAGACAAGTTTTTTCAGCTCTAGATTCTCCGTTTGCATGCAGTTCACAACATCTGTGAATAATGATGAAACATCTTTTCCAACAGTCATTGCAGCTATCACCTTCTTCACTGCATCTTTCCTCTTATCCTACAGAATAGATTAGCACAAATGGAATAGTTAATCATTATTGTTTCAGCTGAATAAAACCAAAACAAACAAGTGAATTTACAAAAAAGTTAATGTCCTCTTTATATATAGGGAGAATAAAGTGGAACAACAGTTCTATGCTACCTTCTCTTCCTGGTTATCTGATCAATCATGAGTAGTACTATAAGAAAAATAAATTCTTCACTGGGTTTAGAGATTGTTCACCATTCAACTAGGAGACTTGCAAGAAAGAAGGAAAAGGACCAGAGAATGAGGTCCAGTGCATTTGTCTGTCCACCAAGTCCACTTGAGGTTTTGTTACAGTAATAAAAATGTCCCCTATGAAGTCTCCTCAAATTTAGCCTTTTTAACTCATCCATTTTAAAATCTGAAGCACATGAATGACGTCTGGGTAGCCAAAAGGAACAATGATAAAAATCGGACAGCAATATAATTTCTTCGAGATGAAATAAACTAACCAAGCCGTATGGACGAGTAAAAGTGAACTAATGTCACAACGTGAATTTGGTACAAACAAATTGGCACTTTCAGAGTGTGTGTATAGAGCATTGTGAAACCCAAGAAAGGTAATCGTCTATAACATTCACAGGATCCAATACTGGGAACAGATGATTAATTCTTCTCGTCCACTCTTGGTGTCAACAATAGAGATCTATATCCAAAGGTTTATTTCTTCCTAACGCCTTCAGTTCTTTACAGGCATCTATAACAAAGTTTGGATGAAAGAAAGAAGCAAAGATCTTGTTTTCCTGCAACATGTTTGTACGTTTTCGTTGAAGTGCAGTGGGGAGACAAATCCAGGTATAAACACCATAAGAGACAAATCCAGGTATAAACACCATAAGACTTCTCTTTCATCCTCCGATCTTTAAAGATTAGGAGATATATCGAAGAGGAACAAATGGCTTCGAGATCATTTAGGTTCTTTCCAGCTAATAAACTATCGAATCGAACCTGATAATATTTCATCAAACGAGACAACGAAATGGACTAAAGATTATGTAGAAATTCAGCAAGGAAATCCATCGGATGCAAAGGAAGGCATAGAGATCCAAAGGGATCTGGTCCGATCCGCGGTCAATCAAACCCTAAATGGATCAAATCAGGGGAGGAGCAAACCTTGTACTGGGAATTGAGTTCCTCCTTGAGCTCGGGGATCTCTCCTTTCTTGGTGGTAGAGAAGTACTTGGAATCGTGCCCGCTCATCGCTCCCACCCCGCTGCTTTCCTTCTCTTTCTCCTCTGATAGGGGGAGGAAGACGAAATACAGAGAGGGGAGATATGGCCTTCTGGCCTCCTTGCCGCGTGCTAAAGAAATCACGATGACCGGTCTGAGTCTTCAATAGGCGACCCCTGAAACGGGTTCAATCTCCAGCCGGGGAGTCCGGTCGCGGCCGAGTTATGCCATGTTACAATAGGTAACTTGGATACTCATTACATAACATGTTAAGAAACATCGGTCATTTCAATAAAAAAAATAACATGTTATTACATATTATTATTTATAAGGCGATTTTATATGAAAAAATATTTTTTAAAAAGATATCTCTTAGTTTTTGGTGTTTTATTTTTTTTATAATATCCTAAATATCTCTTATCATTTTCAAATATCATGGTTGTCTCCATCCCATCACCTTATTACCTTTTTGATCAAAGACACATCAGAGGAATTTAATTTTTTACCAAAGGACTTACATCCTCATTTGCTATGATTCGGATAGAGGGTTTATTGGGGAAAATGAGATTATTAGTGAGTGTCGAACACTTATGATGATTTTGATGATGGGGGGCTTGGTTTTAATATTATAAAAAAAAAAAGATTGGACTGGGACCCAAGACCGGATTAGTGTGTTACTATTGCACTTGTGACTTCAAATTTGTGCTCCTCTGATTGAAACGTCTTATTTATTAGCAACGATGTCAAAACAACTGCGATCATTATCGATTTGTAACACAATAGACTTTGGTGAGAGACAAGAGGGGTGTTATGTTAGGAACGAGTCAGGTGAATTAGTGCAACGGATACTTAACTTGAAAGCACGTAGAAGTGTAGTGAAAATAAGAATTTCATTTGCAATAAAGGTAAATAGCAAGAAATAAATGCAAACTAGATTTTTATAGTGGTTCGGTCGTCGTAACCTACATTCAATTCGTCGAGTCCTCTTTCGTCAAGGCCATCAGCATCTATTAACGATCTTCCTTCAATGGACGAAGATTAACTACCCTTATAACTCGATTCTCCTTTACAGGTTTAGGAGAGAACCTTTACAATCCCTTTTTACAATGCTTCCCTCGTACTCTCCTTCCGAATGGTCTTTAAACTTTCGGAGGAGAGACTCTATACTTTACAAGGGTTTTCAACTTTAAAAATATAGAGTTTTTGATCACCTCAAATCTTAGAGCCAAAATTCAAATCTCCAAAATTTCAGGGTATGGGCGGTACCACCACCTATAGCTTAATACTGGGCGGTACCACCACCCAGACTAGTGGTACCATCGCCTGACATAGTCTTGGAGACTGTGCTACGTCGGTTTCACTTGTTTGGTCACTATTTGAGCCTTTTCACTTGGCCCAACAGAGCCCAAACTTGGTCCAATTGGCCTCTAATTGAGTTGGCCCAAGTCCAACCCAATTATGTGCTAACTATGAATTTTAAGACATTTATTAAGCTAAATAAGTATGTAAGTCTATGTTTCTTCCAATGAGCATCCGGCGATCTTCCGACGAACTTTCGATGATCTCTCGGCAATATTCCAATAGACTTTCGACAAGCTCTTGGACTTCATGACGATCTTCTTGGCGAGTTCCGATGAGCTTCTTTGGTAAGCTCTTGGACTTCTTGATTAATTCCGATAGAACTTTCGATGAACTCTCAAACTCCCAACGAAGTCTCGTTCTTGACTATAGGATTTCATTTCGCTTTATGCCTTGCTATCATAGTTAATCCTATATACTTAAAACCTACTTTGATCTAGATAATTATTATAAGGCTTAAATCAAATGTTGTCCGGTATGTCTTGGTCCATCGACGCTTCGTCCGATTCTTCGACGCATCATCCTCTCTTGTGGTCTATTGCCCAATCTGCTAGTTGACCTCCGCAATTCCGATTTCCTTAGCATAATTTTTGCTCTTCTTGGCCTGATGCCGTAACCCATAGCCTGAAGTATTCTGCCGATACGTCGATCGATCCTCTGGCTCGACGTCCAATCTTCTGACATATTTTATTCCGGTCGAACATGATTCTTCTTGCCTTAATTATCTCTCCCTGATCAAAGATTCCTGCGTTACTCAAAACGCAGATTAGATAAACACTATCAATTTGTTTCACCATCAAAATACGAGATTCAACATCTTATGGTAGGTCCTCACGATGGGTTGAAAGTAATCACATCAAAATTGAAGAGAAAGTAACAAGTAGCATTTAGAGTATTATAGAAAAAAATATCAAATAAAAAAATTGATATCTATGATACTTTATGAAAAAACCCAAATAGAAATTTTTTTCAGAAAAATTGCTCTTCTTTATATATATAACATAATAAACTGATCCCAAATTAACTATTTTATTAATTAGACCATTTTTTCATATTTACCTATCTAAAATTAGGTTAAACATATATTATCTTATCGATATCAAAAAATGGTTGTTAGATTATGGATTGATTTATTGGTTTCAAGAGAAACTGGATTTTCCACAACACAATTAGGGAAAAGATATGTGAGATGCCTTTTCCAGAGACAAAACTTCGGGCTACTACAACCAAAGAGGCTTCTCTGTTCCTGATTCCTTTATCATTTGTACAGTGCTTGTCACTAACAGGAAGAAGGACAGCAAACGAGCACGAGCTACAGAGCTCTTCATCAGATCTGTGAGATGCATCTCCTATGGTAGGCAATGATATGCTTTGCCTGTTAGTTTCCTTTCTCCACACCCTGCCAATGTCCTCTGCTACCTTCACTACATCATTGGATGCACTAGCCAACCCTCTCTTTGTGAATCCAATAGTAAAGCCTTGTCTTCCCTTTCCACCCGTTCGGGAATGGCTGCTTCGGAAAACCATCCTTATCAAAGCAGTTAGTATCCTACGTGATGAGATATTAAGAGAAATAACTTTTGTATATGAACAAATGTTAGTAGGTCATGATATGCAGTGAAATTAAATGAAATCATAATCAAATAGAACACCAAGATATACGTGAAAAACCCCTCAAATGTGAAGGGTAAAAATCACGGGGTAAACTAAAGATAATCCACTATGAGAATAATGAATATACAAATCTCAATCTTTTGCCCTAAACCCTAGCAATAATCACGAGAGAATAACTGGGATACAAGGATCACATCACTGTCCACAATATCTAAAACCTTTTTAAGTAATCACAGCAAGAGTCTAATGTAGATTTGATCTAACTTAAGATGAGAACACTGCTGGATGATTGAGAACGGTCTCTCTGTGTTGTCCTTATTTTCTTCCCTTTCTTTCTCTTGTTTTTCTACCTTTTTCTTCTCCTCTTTTCTACTGCAAAGATCTATACGTTGATGCCCTCGTTGCTGCCTAGTCTTTTTCTGCTTCTAAAACGCAGCCACCCATATCACCCCCTTAATGTTAATTAGGGTTACGTTAAGCGGGGGTGAGATGTGGGCTGATAAAGCCCACATTGGGCTGAATATGGGCTGTCAACCTAATAACCTCCCCCTTCAGCCCATAAGGGAGGCTGTTCCATGACTCTTCAATGTGAAGCTATGCCGACCAGCTGTCGGCATATCTCCTGTCTTTCTTTTGGTAAGATCTTTGTCAACATGTCTGCTCCGTTATCATCTGTGTAAATTTTCTGAAGTTGTAATTACTTCTCTTTCTGCTCACTTTTAATTGCTTCCTGGTAACTCTCTGGTTTACCTGCATCAATAAGCATCACATACTCATATGTAGAGTATCTTCTGGAAGGTTGACATTATCTAGAAGATCTTCTCAATTGAGGTTCTATGGAAAGTTGCTATCCAACTTCTTCTTGCTCAACATGTCTTGTAGGTAGATCAATATCAGGCTCTACACCATATTCCTACACATCTTCCCCATCACCCTGATGTACCGGAGGAGTAATTGGGTCACAATTTGCTAATTTTTCTACAGAAGTATTGGCGGGTGTTTTCTTCTTCAAATCTTCAAAAGTTTGATTCTCAAAGAAGACTATGTCTTTGCTTCTAAACACCTTCTACTTTTCTAGATCCCAAAGCATGTAACCAAAATGATCATGTGAGTAACTAAGAAAAATACATTCTTTAGTCTTACCATCCAGCTTAGACCTCTCATTGTCCGGAATATGTGCAAATGCACGACAATCAAATACTCTCAAATGCTTGTAGAAAACATCTTTCCCTGACCATACATTCTCTGCAATATCACCATCTAGGGTTGTACATGGTGATAAGTTTATCACATCAACTGCAGTCCTTAAAGCCTCATCCCAAAACCTTTTGGGTAGCTTGGCCTATGAAAGCATATATATGATCTTTTCCATGATGGTGCGATTCATCCTCTCTGCAATTGTATTGTGCTAAGGTGTACCATGAACTATCATCTCATGTTGGATCTCATGTGACATACAATAATCATTAAATAATCCTGTATACTCACCACCATTATCTGATCTTATGCATTTCAATTGCCTTTTTATCTCCCTTTCAACCCTCGCATGAAACTCTTTAAAGATATTAATAACATAATCTTCGGTTTTCAAAGCATAGGCCCAAACTTTCCTGGAAAAATCATCTATAAAAGTGATAAAATAAAGTGTACCATTTATACCAAGAACATCAATAGATCCACCATGAGTTTTTGTCCTCAAAGGACCACATATATCTGTATAAACACGGTCTAAGACATGCATTTTTCTAGACAAAGCAAGACTAGTAAATGAAACTCTATATTGTTTACTAGCCAAACAATCAATACAAGGATTCAGATATATACCTCTGAGGTCTGGTAATACCTCTCTCTTGGAAAGAGCTTGTAGCCCCTTCTCGCTCATGTGTCCTAGTCGCCTATGCTATAACTCTATGCAGAAGTCTTTTTCGGTAGCATTTAACTGCTCACCATAAGCTTTAGCCTATAACCTGTATAAAGTATGACATTTCTTTCTATTAACTATAACAAGAGAACCCTTACTGAGCTTCCATTACCCTCTGTGAAATCTGCTATCATAGTCTTCATTATCTAGGCTTCCAACTGAAATTAAATTCAGCCTCAAATCAACTACATGTCTCACATCCTTAAGCACCAACTTACAGCTAAGGTTGGTCTTTAAATGGATATCACCCATGCTTATGATGTCTGTTGTGCCATAGTTGCTCATCTTGACAACACCAAAATTTCCAGATCTGTATGTAGCAAAAAACTCCCTTCGTGGTATAGCATTATAAGAAGCACATGTGTCAATCATTCACTCAAGATCCTGACACACATAAGAAAAAATATCATCAGAAGGAGACAAAATCAAATAATCACCACCCTACACTATAGTTGTGATATTATCTTTTGACTCTATAGACTCCACTTCTTTTCCCTTTTTCTTGCTCTTCTTAGGTTGCTTACATTGGCTCTTGTAATGTCATTTCTCACCATAATTATAGTAAACAATATCTTTTCTTGATCTTGATTTGCTTCTACCTATGCGTGAACTACTTTTAGACTTTGACCTTCCTCTATTCTCTGAGATAAGTGCTTATAAATCATTCTGAGATGTTGCTGAACTCTTTCTTCTCAACTCCTCATTCAACAAACTGCTTGTTACTTGACTCATAGTGATAACACCATCTGGAGCAGAATTACTGAGGGAAACCACCAGTGTCTCCCAACTTTCTACTAATAAACTGAGAAGTAACAATGCCTGCAACTCATCATTAAGAGATATTTTCATAGAGGATAACTGGTTAGTAATACTTTGCATTTCATTCAAATACTCAGCAATAGAAGCACCCTCTCTATATTTCAGATTCACAAGTTTTCTGATAAAAAAAGCTTTGTTGCCAGTTGTTTTTCTTTCATAGAGACTTTCTAACTTTTTTTCAAAAGAGAATATGCAGAAATTTCAGTAGAAACATGGTGAAAGACACTATCATCAAGCCACTATCGAATAAACCCAATTATTTTTCGATCTAACCTCTTCCACTCATCATCTGTCATAGTTGTAGGTTTCACACTATTCCCCTACAAAGGTTCATACAAATCTTTGCAATACAAGAGATCTTCTATTCTTGGTTTCCATATCATCCAATTGTTTCCATTTAAACTAATCATGCAAGAAACATTACTGGTCTCCATGTTCAAATACAAAAATTAAATCACCAAAACCCTTACTTTGATACCAGTTGATGGGATATAAAGAGAAATAACTTTTGTATATGAACAAATACTAATAGGTCATGATATGCAGCGGAATTAAATGAAATCACAATTAAATAGAATACCAAAATATACGTGGAAAATCCCTTCAATGTGAAGGGTAAAAACCATGAGGCAAACTAGAGATAATCCACTATGAGAATAATGAATATACAAATCTCAATCTCTTGCCCTAAACCCTAGCAACAATCATAAGAGAATAACTATGATACAAGGATCACGTCACTATCCACAATATTTAAAACCTCCCCAAGTAATCACAGCAAGAGTCTACTGTAGATTTGATCTAACCTGAGATAAGAACACTGCTAGATGATTGAGAACAGTCTCTCTGCGTTGTTCTTGTTTTCTTCTCCTTTTTTTATCTTGTTTTTCTACCTTTTTCTTCTCTTTTTTTCTGCTGCAAAGATCGATACATTGCTGCCCTCATTGCTGCCCTTTTATAGCCTTCTTTTACCTCTAAAACGTAGCCACCCACACCCCCCTAATGTTAATTAGAGTTAGGTTAAGAGGGGGTAAGATGTGGGCTGATAAAGCACACATTAGGCTGAATATGGGCTGTCAGCCCAACACTGCAAGCATTTGACTTCAATGAGTCTCCGAAATCTGAGAAGATTATGGAAGAGTTATGTTGTTACAGTGAGAGTTCGACTTGCCTTCAACCATAAAGGAACATTGCTGTAGTAGCCAGTGGTAAGAACGATCGAGTCGACATCAATGACGCGACCATCGACTAGCTCCACACCGCCATGCAGGAGTTGCTTGATTCCATAAACCATCTTTATCTCACCGGATTTAATCTTTCCCAGCGTTCCCAGATCAAGAATCGGCGTCTTCCCCTACTTGTGTTTGAGCTCCAAGGGACCAAGAGATGGTCATTTCAGGCCGTATTCCTCCATGTTCCCCAGTATCATCCACGACAAGGCCAGCAGAATCCTGTCGACCAACTTGACCGGAAGCCATTTCATCAACAGAATAGGTAACTCGAACGTCGATTTCCTGCAAATCTCTCTCGGTAGAACATGTACCTGGTGATCAAATAAGTAGCCTGATCATTGACCAGAGTTAGCGGAGCATTATACAGCAGTAAGATGTGGATGAGTGTTTATCGAGTCGCGGACGACCATGACGGGGAAGGAATTGTGGTGGTAGAGATCGAGGCAGGCATCCATGCTGGAGTTGCCATCGTTCCATAAGCCATTCATTCTGATGGAGCAGACTCATCTTAAATAGTATTAAAAACGAAGGAAGCTTCTAGGCACATGCATTTTATCTCGGAGAAGCATTTAATGGAGAAACTAAGACGACTTAACTTACAAAGGTGAACTTGGGTTCAGAAAGCCTTGGCACGAGACAAGAGGATGCGGAGGCAGGTACTCTTAAAGAATATGTCATAGTACTACTATTCAAGTTGCTATGAAAGAAGCGATGCACAATGGAGATTGTATTGGTAGGGGCAGAAGCCCAGGAATCAAAAAATTATGCACCAATTTCAATGAAGTCGGTGGACTTCGGGAGTTACTATGCGATGGATTGTCCTAAAGCGGCGTTTTGTCTAGGTGTGACCCGAGAGCAGGTGAATGAAGGTTGATTGTCAATGGGGCAAACACAATCGAAGCGACGGAGAGCAATTGGGAGTTAAGAGGCACATTACAATTAGAGCAGAATATGAAGACTCAACAAAGACGAGGAGTTGCAGTATCGACAAAGGCTTCAACGAGGACGTCGATGGAATAAGTGGGGGAGAATGTCATGAACAAAATTATAAATGGGGTATTCGATGTAATGCTTATGTATGTATGTATCTTTCAGTTTTGTTTATGCTTTGCACAGCATATAAAGAGTTGACAATAGGCTTAGTAGTCTTATTTTTCTTTGGTTAGCGGTCATTCTGAGCTTGCGAATAAAGGTTGTGTCATGTGGCACTTGTGAGGATTTTGATTTATAATGGACAATTTTGAACTCTTTGTTATGTGACGATTCAGAGCTTGTAGAATTTGTTTATAATTTGCATTGGCTATGAAATGTTTACTAAAATAATTAATTGTGGACCCCGAGTGAGACACTTTCTCTAACCCGTTTTCTCTTTTGTATGTACTAAGGGACCATAGATATTTCAGTGAGGTTAACCTTTGCAGATGGATACATAATGGTACTGTACGATTTAAGCAAAACTAGCTAAGTCCATGATAGAGTGTCAAAAACTTTTTGAGAATTTTGATAGTGGGGGATTTGGTTTAAATATTATAAAAAAAAGATTGGATTGAGACTCGAGTTAGGTACTATTATTATAAATTTGTGCTCCCTATGATTAAATCGTCTTATTTATCAACAACGATGCTACCCATTTTCGCTCAGAATAGCTCGTGATCATTGTTAATCTGCGTCATAATAAATTTTGGTGAGAGATAGGGAGGCCTTATGGTAGGACCTCATGATGGGCTGAAGGTAGCCACAACGAGACTGAAGAGAAAGTAACAAGTAGCATTGAAGAAATGCGAGAAAAAATTATCAAACAAAAAAATCTATATGTATGATACTTTTTGGAAAACCCTAAATAGAAATATTTTTTTCAGAAAAATTGCTCCTGTTTATATATATATAACATAATAAATTACCTATCTAAAATTAGGTTAAATTTATATATCTTTCCGATATCAAAAAATGATCGTTAGATTATGGATTGATTTATTGGTTTCAAGGGAAACTGGATTTTCCACAACACAATTAAGGAAAAGATATGTGAGATGCCATTTCCAGAGACAAAACTTGGGGCTACTACAACCGGAGAGGCTTCTCTGTTCCTGATTCCTTCACAGTTTGTACAGTCCTTGTCACTAACAGGAAGGACAGGAAACTAGCATGAGCTACAGAGCTCTTCATCAGATCTGCGAGATGCATCTCCTATGGCAGGCAATGATATGCTTTGCCTGCTTAGTTTCCTCTCTCCACACCCTGCCAATGTCCTCTGCTACCTTCACTGCATCATGAGATGCACCGGCCAACCCTCTCTTTGTGAATCCAACAGCATAAAGCCCTGTCTTCCCTTTCCACCCGTTCGGGAATGGCTGCTTCGGAAAACCATCCTTGTTGAAGCAGTCAGTGTCCTGCAAACATTCGACTTCAATGCTTCTCCGAAAGCTGAGAAGATTATGGAGGAGTTCTGTTGTTACAGTGAGAGTTCGACTTGCCTGCAACCATGAAGGAACGTTGCTGTAGTAGCCAGTGGCAAGAACGACCGAGTCGACATCAATGACGCGGCCATCGACCAGCTCCACACCGCCATGCAAGAGCCGCTTGATTCCAGGAACCACCTTTATCTCACCGGATTTGATCTTCCCCAGCGCTCCCAGATCGAGAACCGGCGTCTTCCCCTGCTTGTGTTTGAGCTCCAAGGGACCAAGAGATGGTCGTTTCAGGCCGTATTCCTCCATGTTCCCCAGTATCATCCACGACAAGGCCAGCAGAATCCTGTCGACCAACTTGACCGGAAACCATTTCATCAACAGAACAGCCAACTCGAACGTCGATTTCTTGCAAATCTCTCTCGGTAGAACATGTACCTGGTGATCAGATCAGTAGCCCGATCAGTGACCAGAGTTAGCGGGGCATTATGCAGCAGTAAGATGTGGATAAGCGTTTACCGAGTCGCGGACGACCATGACGGGGAAGGAATTGTGGTGGCAGAGATCGACGCAGACCTCCATGCCGGAGTTGCCATAGCCCACCACGAGGACTTGCTTTCCCCGGTAGGCCTCGCCGGACCTGTAGTCGCTCGCGTGAATCACCTGCCCGCCGAACTCCTTCAGTCCTTCCATCTCCGGGATCACGCACTCTGCATTCTCCCCCGTGGCCACGACCAGCCACTGGCAAATGTACTCCACCTCGGCGTTGCAGCTGGCGGCGGTCCTGACGCGCCACATACCGCACGTGTCGTCGAACTTCGCCGACTGCGCTGTCTCATTGAACTGTGGATTCAGCTCGAAGCGTGCGGCGTAGGACTCCAAGTAGTCTATGAACTGGTCCTTGGTGGGGTACTCGGGGAAGTCGACGGGGAAGGGGAGCTTGGGAAGCTGGCAGAACTGCTTGGGGAGATGGAGCTTTAGGCGATCGTAGGTGCGGTTTCGCCACAGGGAGGCGATGCTGTTTGACCTCTCAAGGATCACGAAGGGGACGCCATGCTCCTTGAGGCACGCACCCACGGCCAAACCCGAAGGGCCGGCTCCTACAATGAGAGGGCCGTTAACCCATTTGCATCTCCTCTTGAAGCTGTCACGGTGGTCGGACGAATGGGCCATGATCAAACAGGTGAGGAAGGAGGAGACCAGTAGACGGAGGTGTAGATGAGGCAGGGAGGTTGATGGGTCTATAAATAGCTGGGGGCAACGCAAGAGCTCCATGTGAAGGTCATGAGCGGCCTTCATCTCCTCCGCCATTAATTTAATGTGGGTGAAGCATGTTTGACAAGGTTATCCAAAGTCTATCAAGAAATCAACAAGAACACGAGAGCTCTTGACATTGTATTCTTCGGGAAAAGATCTAATCATGTTATTCCACAATTCAAAGAATTAAGCCCCTGGTTTCTTAATGTTGTATTGTGGAAAAGCAGCAGGAAGGAATCATACATATCATCCAAAGTCTCACCTAGAAACACAAACATAGATTTGGGATGACGGTTACAGTTATTACTGTTTGCCTTGGCAGTCAAATTCCTTTCCTTTTACTGCTGCATCCAAGGCAAAGAAATCATTCATGAAAGATGAATTCCATGTGGAGAACTTGAAGAACACCCAGCATTGAAGTTTCATGTAACTTTTGGATAAAGAGACAAAATGACAAGATCCATCATCTCAGGATACATGTCATAGTCTTCTGACTTTGAGGTTCATCCAAGTTTTTAGCTGGCATGAGCAGAAAGCTAAATTAGATTCATCTGTCACTGCTAAAACAATCAATCCTCCATGTATCTTGTCATTCAGCAAAATGAAATATGGAACTGTAAGGTGTGTATGCATGATCAGATGTCATTCATATAATCTCTTTGCAGATTAGCAGATCAAAGTATATTTTTGTGCAGTTCCTTTAAGGTAGAACAGACCCTTTAGAAAAGGTGGATGCCATTGCTCACCGATGAACAGAACCTGGTTTGGAGGATGAAAGGGAGTGATGGTGACTCCCACCTCCTTATTTTGGATTCAGGATCCATGGTGAGGAAGTATGTGGACGCATGCAGCTTAGTCTCTCTTCTTTTAATATGCATGGCATTTCCCAAACCCTAAGTTCCTAAAGATCATGGGAATGTGTGCTGTAACTTTGTGTTATGGATGAAGGATTGGTTGGATAGGGATGCATGGATTGTCACTGCTCCACCTTGCCTTGGATCTTTCACCACTATCAGACTGCATATGATTTCTTTGTGGGTATAATAGTGTCTATACTTGCAACTTCTTCATGGCTTCCTAGGGATTCTGTGACCACAGTTGAACCTAAACCAGGGTTTCTTTACAGAAGATTCTTGTAGATGTGGGGAGGACAGATGACACTATGTTTATTCTCACAAAGTGAAGGCTATCTAGTGATGGAATCTTAATTATCTTTTTTTTTAAGCACTATCTTATATCTTATATGCACTATGTTTAATTTCATCATAACATCTCAATTATATCTTATATCTTATACTCTATGCAGAGAAGAGATTAAGTTGATGATGATGATGATTATTATTATTATTATTATTATTATTATTATTATTAGTTCATGTTTACTTATGTTGGAGTTTGAGAGTTTTTCTTTATACATAAACATTCATAGAATAAGGAGTAGGGCTTGCAGTACTTATAAATTTCATTTACTCATTTCATGCATTAGCTAACTCATCCATAAATGAAGGATGGGGATTTGAATCACTAGTCTTCTGGGTTTAGTACCTTTCACTCATCTTTTTCTAAGAGAAAGAAAGATGGCATAATAATTAATTATATTTTTCTTTAATATAAAGAACTTGAGAACTAGTTATTATCACATCTATGTTCATCATATACTTTCTTGATCCATCTGCAAAGTTAAACAATTTATCTATATAGACAAAAGTGTATAACTGGATGAGAGAGAGAGAGAGAGAGAGAGAGAGGGAGAGAGAGAGAGAGAGAGAGAGAGAGAGAGAGAGAGAGAGAGAGAGAGTTCTCACTCAATAAATTCAGGAAAAAAAATTGAAACAAATACATTAAATTTGAGGAGAAAAGGTTGAGTTTGAAGGTTTCAATCGAAGCCCTCCAAGAAAAATAAGATATTTTAACAAAAAAAAATTATATCAAACAAAATCAAATTACATGCTATCTTCTTCTTCTTCTTCTCCTTTTTATTTTTGAGGCGCAATTAGATTTATCATATCTCCCACATAACCAATTAATTATATACTTTCTTGGAAATATATATAACATGACAAGGACTTCCATCTTCTTTGTTTTGACGACTCTACGCTGACGTGTCTCCTTCACGGAGCTTTGTGAGTGGGCGCGCTGTGCGACCAGCGGCTTTGTTCCGAGGCGGCATCCTTACACATTGCATCTTGATGCTTTGAGATGCGCATACCATCCTGATGGGCGCCGTGAAGATGCGTGCCATGAGTCGGAAGCGACGGATGGATAGGTTGTTATGCGCTTCTCCTCGTCGTCCCCTCTCGCCGCGTTCGTCACTCCCGACTTCTCTCTCTTTGTTTTCTTGACGCCGTCGGGTCCTTCCGTCGCAGGGATCCGCCCCTCTCGTATGGCGGAGTCGTGCTTGAGGCCCTGGATTGACGCCGGAAGGGCGGCAAAACCCTTGGATCCGAAGGCAATACCGGATTCGACGTATTGCCTTCGGATCTAAAGAGGGTTTTTTATCCCTCGGTCGAGGGTTTGCCGCGCGGAGGAACAACGGAGACGCGTCTCTTGGTTACTGTAGTTCCGATCGGAACTCCGGCGATGGACTCGCCGGCTAGGTCTCCTCCGCGGCCACAGGGGAGAATCATCGGTTTGTCAAGTGGCTACGGAAGTGCATACTGGGGCACAGGCTACTCTGTTGCAGATCCCGATGGACCCGGATGCCGATCAGGGAGTCGCCGGCGTCGAAACCTTGGCCTCGAGGATGTCTGCGTACTTGGCGAGGTGGCGGAGCCGCGGGGAGTCTTGGATGCGTATGCGTATGCGGATGAGTGGCCACCACTGGGAGGAGGAGGAGGGAAATATCAGAGTCGGCGTCGACGGCGACATGTAGGGATCAAGCAGAAGAGGGAGACCGGGCACAGCGATGAAATATGACGATTGCGACCGATTATATGGTCGTGAAGGCGGTGGAAGGACGACGACATGATTTAACCACCGACTTAGCGTACGAGAAGCAGTGTTGGCTCACATCTATTGGATTCACAGCAGAAAGAAATAAGAATGATGATGACAACAACCGGCGTCGGCGAGTCGGTTCGACGGTAGTTCGTTCCCGAGCCGAACGAGCCGCACTTGAATCGATTTGGTCACCAACAAAGCCCAAATAACTAATTTTAAGATAAATAAATGGCAAAAAATGTTTTTGATATTTTCACCATCACAACAGTAAACAGTCTATTCAAACGGTCAATTTCATATTTATATAACTGTAATCTTAAATTAAAACAAATACTCCATAAATTAGAAAATAAATATTTAAGCTGAATTTATGATGAATAGAATTATTTTATTATTTAATATATATATATTTTCCATTCGAATATGACATATTTCATGCTATTATTTAATTAGAATTAGAAAGTGTTGTTTGGGACGTGAAGCATTCCGACAAAACATGGCCGGTGGATGGTATCTTATTATATGCATCCTTTTAGGTTGATTGCATTACGAATCAGCTGCGGGGACGGATCTGCCGACGTGGAACGCTTTCCATCGACTCCAAGAAGGCATTTCCACTTATTTAAAGACCATTTATTAGCTTCCAACATAAAGCGATTACGCAAATTCCACGACACGTCGTGTTGTGGGGGGAGAGAGAGACAGAGAGAGAGAGAGAGAGAGAGGAGCGCGGTAAATCCACTTGCCTTTATCGATGCCGCCTTCTCCTCATGTGTGTCCTTCCTCCCTTGACCTTCGGAGCTCTAGTTATTCCGTCGCTCTAAACGAAGGGAAGGGAGGAAAATGATGGGAGAAAGGAGGAATTTTTTGTTCCATAATCCACTCCTTTTCCCATCAGATTTGTCCTGAATTCCGGTGCGGGTTTGCTGATCGATGCCGGAAAACTTCGCCGCAGGTACTCTCTCGATTTCCCCCCTAAAAAAAAATACAAGCTTTTAGATCCTAAAGATCCCTTCTTGCGAGTCGGTATTGCCTTTTCGAAGGGCACGATTCCCGATCGATGCGACCCTTTGTTTCCCCCTTGTTGAGTTCTGTTCCTCGACTTCACCGATCGATTCTCTGTTTTTGGTTGCGTACTTTGAATTGCGCTGGATATGTATCGAGTTCTGCGTCTTGAGAGGTGAAAGCTCTTTTGCCTTGGTCCCGTGGTAATGTTGGATAGATGTTTGCAGGTATCTAAATTGTGCTGCAAAAAGAGCTGCTTCTTCTGTAAACAACTTGGTGATCGTGTGTGTAGGTGACAGAATCGTCTCTAGGGATTGCTTCTTTTAAGCAATTTGGAAAGTTGATGGGTATATTAGAAGCTTAGGGTGATAAGAATCGCTACAGCCAAATTCTGATGCCAGAATCCATTACTTGGGTTCAGAAAGTAGCATCGGGTGAATATCCAAAATGTAAGAGATGGAGGGGGACGCGTGTTTTAGATGTTATACGATCCATATGATGGACAACCATGGCGTACCATATCCATTTGGTCTCTAGTTCATGTGCCTTGGTATGTATATGATCTAATAGGAGAGGAATTGTTTGTGGAGTTTCTTCAAGTTTGAGCCACTTCCACACAAAATGGATCGAGGACGTATAAAAAGAGATGGTTGTAACAATTACCAGAATTTCCATTCAGGCTATGAAGATCTGACATGTCTTCTTGGTCTGAGAAGATCAGTTTCTACAGTATATTCTGAGGTTTCAAATTCTAGTTCGGCCACAGGGCATGTGATGGATGTCGAGTGTATGGGATACTACGCTGATCGGAGTCAGACCAACAAAAGTCCTACTGAGGATGATCAGAGGGTGTCTGACAAGTATCGGGATGAGCATTCTGAAACCTGTTCATTTTTACGGCCAATTCAAGTTTGTCGTCACGACTGTCAGGGATCTGCAGCCTCGAGTAGCCCTCAGTCTGGGAAGTTGAAGCTCCTGTGCAGCTTTGGTGGAAAGATCTTGCCAAGACCAGGAGATGGGAAACTGAGGTACGTCGGTGGTGAAACTCGAATCGTTTCCATGGGTAAGAATGTTACATGGAAAGAACTGATGCATAAAACTTTTGGCATTTGCAAGCAACCTCATACGATCAAGTATCAGCTTCCAGGTGAAGAACTAGATGCTTTGATATCTGTTGCTTCGGACGAGGACCTGCAGAATATGATGGAAGAGCACTATGGGGTTGAAAAGGCTGATGCTTCACAGCGACTCCGATTATTTCTTATCTTTCTCAATGAGTCTGAGAACACTTGTCTAGATTCATTAGGACTGCAGAGCAACTCAGAGTATCAGTATGTTGTCGCCGTTAATAACATGCTAGACCCGAGCCCGAGAAAGAACTCGAGAAGAAATAGCTTCTCAGGTCAAATGGGATGTCATCTGGATGATTCTCCAAGTTTGCACAAAGAGTCTCCTTCTTGTCCTCAATTCGATGCACTCGATGGGGCGAAGGCCCAAAACGGTATCGGAATCTTCAATCATCATCTTTCCCCTCAGTTCTTTATTAACTCTCCAAGTGGACTGAAGTCCCCATTCCAATCACCTCCTTTTTCTCCAAAGCCAATTCAGCAACGAGATACGAGATATCCTCAGGAGCAATCCGTGGATGATCAGATAAAGCCCCTGCAACCATTGGGGAGTTATTATGTTTTCGATACAGGGTATTCTCCAAGCGCCGCAGGAGCAAAGCTTCATGATAACTCACATACTGATGTTGATCTGCCACTCAGATCCCATGCGGTAGCACCATTACAAGATCACAGTCAGATGAAAGGCTTGGTTAAGCCGCTGTTTACCCACAGTGAAACCAACCTTGCTGCATATCCTCGTTGTGAAATACCTCCTGCAATGGATATATCTTTTGATTCAAAAAGACATCTTGGACGGGCAGCAGAAAACTTGGGTTGGGTAACAGGATCAGATGTTTCACTTGCTGCCTTTCAAATTGCGTCTCATGAGTGTTCTGATTCATTTCTTCAGAATCAGCATGAAACAATGAAACCATACACGAAGGTATCACCATACTCTGAGCTACGCGTAGGTAACTTGGCGGAAGGATCAAGGCCGCGACCGAGTCTTCTCTTTGAATCACAAGGAACCATGCCTACCGATGCTCAGGTTCGCTTTTCTCAGCAGCCAGAGCTATGTGGTATAAATTATTTTCATTATCAGACTCTAGACTTTACAGATAAGGAGCATCGGAATAAAGAATTGGTAGATCAGGATTTGCTACATGGATGTTCTTATGATAATATTATGCAGGCTATACACCCTCAGGATAACAAGACTCGTCAAAATAATCATTCTGAAGAATCAGAAACTTCCATGAAAGAATGCAGATTGCTTGAAGCTCGTCTTTCTTCTGAAGAGTTAGAGGCGCTAGAAACCTCTGTTCCTGCATCTTCAATCGTTTTAACTTCTGATCCAGATAATCATATGGAGCACTGTTCTAATGAGCAAATCGATGGATGCATACAAGACATATCTGTGAAAAATTGTGGAAAGGTTAATGGTCAGCATGGCGAATCATATCAGCTGTTAAATTGTGATTTTGCATGTGAAGGTGGAAACATCATTGCTGTATCTCCTGTTCCCTGGCCTAAGGATTCTTCAGAAACAGTGAACCAGAAGAAATCTGCCGAACAGATGGCTAGAGAAAGCTCTGGTGACAGAGACTCAAATGGCGTGGTCGACATGCCATCAAATGCCCCTGTCTCTCATTTTCCATCTGTCATAATATCTCAGAATATGAAGAATAACCAAGAATATGGTGATCTCGACCAGGACTTGCTTGACCACGACCTTCCTAATTGGTTTTTGTCATGGACTCCTGCTATCACTGAAAATTCAGAGAGAGAAGTTTCTTGCCTTGATCAAAGCGTTGTTGATTTTTCAGATTCAGGTTGCACTGTAAAGGAAAATGGCTTCTGCGGTCACAAGCAGTTGAAAGAGAATGGCAAACAATCTGTACACGAGATGCATGACAAACATCCAATCGAGGGAATTGTTACGGTCGAGGATGTAACTCATGCTGTTCCGTCATCCATCCTGTTTTCAGCAGTGGTTGTTCCCCATGTACTTCGTGAGACTGTTAAAGATGCAGAAAATGATGATTCCTTATTGCCAAAAGTGACTGATGCTGGGATCTATCCAGCAGAGTCTGAAAATGAGGTAAAAATGGATTTTATTGTACTTGGTTCTTAAGATGGTTAATTCGATTCCTTATATTAGATATGGTGGCTGAATATCTAAAATCCAGGATATGAAAGCTGGAGTAAGAGAACTGGACGAATCTATAAGTGATGCTGCGATAGCAGAAATAGAAGCTGGGATCTATGGTTTGCAGGTAAAAATGTTAATGTTCTACAATCTGAACTGCAGGTTATATTTTCTGCAACAGCTTGCTAATTGGTTCTGCAACTATTTCAATTATTTTGAGACTAAAGCTTCCTTTTGGTTCATAACATAGTTTGCAAATTTTGTGATGAGTATTCCTCATCAAATGAAGGATTTCATAGACTTTTAACATATGCTCAACTGTTACCATTCTCAACAAGTAACTAAATAGCATAACTAAAGTTTTCTCAATTGACAATGCTCTGTTCTTTGATTGATAAGCTCAGTTCTTAACACTTACTGACAGTCATACTCAAGACAAATGTTTATACTGACAGTCATACTTAGACTTGGTTCAATGTATTGTTCACAAATTATAAATGTGGTACCGATATATAGTAATAAAAATTTCTTTTTTTGTTTTTGTTGCCTCTTCTTCTACAGTAAGGTTTCATGGACCTTTTTTGTATGTCCTTTTTCTATAGTCCCCTCAAATATATAATTAGGATCTTACTGTAAGCATTATTGTGTATGAAAGAGTGTTATGTCCAAGAAAGAAAGTTAAAATGTTTTCTGCATATGGTTTCACAACATGTCCTTGTGCAAAAAAAAAAAAAAAAATGAAGAAAAAGAAAAAAGGAACTTCCATGTGTCGAATAAGATCAATTAGTCGTTTGTCATGGAAAGCTTCATGATGTCCTAGGTTTTATGTTTGGTGAGCACAAGATCTGTAAACCACCGATCATTTTTGTCGCCTATCATACAAAGTGGCTTCAAAACTCTTGGTTGCTAACAAAACAAGGTGCTTGGATATGCTGCTAAAATTCTTATTTATGTTCAGATTATAAAAAATGCTGATCTTGAGGAGCTACATGAACTGGGATCTGGTACTTTTGGAACTGTCTACCATGGAAAGTGGCGGGGAACAGATGTTGCAATCAAACGTATCAAAAAAAGCTGCTTCGCAGGGAGATCCTCTGAGCAAGAACGACTGGTTTGTTGGTGACCTGATCTTCTATTGTGTTATCAGCTATACTACTACTATCTTGTTTAGATGATAATTGATAGTTACACTTTGCTTACCTTTCATGAACTAAAAATTTCCAAGTTAGCGGGGCTTCACTTGTATGTTCTATCAGATTCGTTGCTTAGGAAATCCACCAATTCAATCCAATTACTTTCATCTTTTATAAGCAACATAGGAGAAGCCTCTTTGTTAAGACTTTTGATGCAAAATTTGATCTTTTTTTAGTTGCAGGAAATCTATATGGGCTCTGATTAAGACGTTAGTGTTAAACTGATGAAGCTTAAAATAACCTGAAATCTTCAAATTTTGCATCCATTAGTTCCTATTCAGACATGCTATTCACTTTTCAGCAAACCTGTAATGCTGAACTTAAAACGTAATGCATTTCGCGAGTTGATCGATTATACTGGAATACTGCTCGATTCATTCTACAGAGCAATGACTTCTGGAGGGAGGCACAGATTCTTTCGAAACTTCACCATCCAAATGTGGTAGCTTTTTATGGGGTAGTTCCAGATGGTGCTGGGGGAACATTGGCCACCGTCACAGAGTTCATGGTGAATGGATCACTCAGGCATGTCCTGCTAAGGAAGGACAGGTGAGCCGAGCCGGCCATAAAATTTTCTTGTATTGCTTTCACCGGTGCAAAAATTGCATGATAATGCTGATGATGTTACTTTTTCTTTAGCGCACTTGATCATCGCAAAAAGCTTATAATCACAATGGATGCTGCTTTTGGGATGGAATATTTGCATTCAAAGAACATAGTTCATTTTGATCTCAAATGTGACAACTTACTAGTGAATCTTAGAGATCTCCAGCGACCGATATGCAAGGTAGGTCCCGAAACATACATACATATATATATATATATATATATATATATATATATAGCTTGAGAAATGCATTTCGATGCACTCGATCTGCATCATGTGAAAAAATATATATTTTCAGCTGGTTGCATCTTCTATATTATTCCTCATATGCTGTCCAATTCCGGAGAAAAATCTTTAACTTCCTACTAAACTTCGAGTTAGCTTACGAGATATTTTCATGTGTAATTTCGTAGGTTGGAGATTTTGGATTGTCAAGAATTAAAAGAAATACCCTGGTTTCTGGTGGTGTGCGAGGAACCCTCCCATGGATGGCGCCGGAACTATTGAATGGGAGCAGTAGCAGGGTTTCCGAAAAGGTGATCTCCATAGAGTCAGTTTTTAGTCTCCTCATGCAATGCTTCTTGAAACATGTCTTGGTCATTTCTAGGTTGATGTTTTCTCTTTAGGAATAGTTATGTGGGAAATCAGTTTTTAGTCTCCTCATGCAATGCTTGTTGAAATTAAGACAGAGCCAATTAACAGCATGTCTTGGTCATATTTCTAGGTTGATGTTTTCTCTTTTGGAATAGTTATGTGGGAAATCCTGACCGGGGAAGAACCCTACGCGAATATGCATTGTGGCGCGATCATAGGTAAATGTTATTTTACTATCTAGTAAGAATTTCACAAGGCTTGTTTTTCTATCAACAATACATTGTTGTGTACTAACATATTCGTCGACGATGATTTATGTCCATGTTAAATTGTCGAATTTTCGTTATTAAGTAAGTAGTCAGGCTCTTCTTAACCATGTAAATCTCATTTTGCCTTTGGAAATTTAAACATTGAGTCGTTTTTATGATTCAAGCCTTTTGTTTTGTCTATTTAGACATATGATTGATCAAATCATCCATTTCACAATCACATGCAGCATCTGTAGTAATAATATCCGTTTCCAATTTTCTTCAGAATTTATGCTCCTGACTAGTTCTTTCTCATTTCTGCTATTTTGGGCATACCGAAACTATTTTATTGTTACACTTCACACAAAGGCATGGGCTCGAGGATGGTATAAAGTTCGGCAGCAAGCTCCCGGACTTTATGACGATCTTGTTGACGAGTTCTGACGAGCTTCTTTGATAAGATCTTGGACTTTTCGATTGGTTCCGACAGAACTTCCGATGAACGTTCGGACTTTCGACGAACTCTTGAACTTCTAACGAGATCTCGATATTGATTCCGGCACAACACTTGTTTTATGTCTTACTGCTATCGTAGTTAATCCTGCACACTTTTCTCAACGTATAGATTAGATCAAACAATTTACAATTGATTTCATCATCAAAATCCGAGATTCAACAATATGTTCTTACGACTTAGCTTTTTTTTTTTTTTTTTTTTCTGTAAGTGAATTGCTAATCAGACCACTGGTTATCATCTTTCCATTTCCATGGGGATAAGCTGATACTCGATGATTTGATTAAATTTGTGCAACAAAATCATCATCTTTTTGTGAAACTTACAGGTGGAATCTTGAACAACAAGCTTCGACCGCCCATACCGGAACGTTGCGAATCTGAATGGAGAAGGTTAATGGAACAATGTTGGTCACCGGATCCCGCCGCACGGCCCTCATTTAGTGAGATAACCGACAGACTGCGTGCCATGTCCATGGCATACCAGCAGAAGGCACAGACTCGAGCAAACAGATGAAGCTGCCAATTAGGGGATAATTTCCCTTGAAAACACAGGCTTTTTTTTTCTTTTTCCTCTTTAGTCCTTGTTTTCGAGTGGCTTTATGTCTTGAGTATTTATCGTCCATTTGAGAATTGTGGACAAGTGTATTCCTTTTTTTCTTCCGGACATGAGTTACTACCTATTCTTTGTGGTGATGCTACAACATATTCAAGTGTATAAAGAATTTTGTCCTTGTGTAATGAGATGATATGATATTAGTTTTGCTCAACTTGTGGTTGCAACCAATGATTTAAAAAACGTCTGGCGTCAAAAATTAAGTTCCAAAACACTCGAGGCGCTAGGCACTTGCCTGAGAGAAACGATGCACTCTAAAATATTAAAATATAAAAAATATATAATATAATTAATAAATATAATTATTTAAATAAAAATATGATATTAAATTAAAAATATACTGTTAACAGTATATTACTGGCTGTTAACGGTAGTTAGAAGGAGAGAAAAGATTTATTAATAGTAACAGAGGAGGATAAAAGGGTCAATGATAGTGGAAATCGATAGTGGAAAGTGATAGCAACAACGATGAGAAGCTGACAGTAGTAGCGGCAAAGGATTAGTTTAAGATAGTCGTGGCAGCGCTGCGAATGGCAACAACGACAGAAGCTGCGGACAACAGCAATCGCAGCGACGAAAGCTCCAGAGGGCGTCCGTCAGTGGCAAAGGAACTTGTGGTCTTCTCCCTCGATAGTGAAAGGAACTACACATGGAGCGACGATGGAAGGAAACTATAGGCTTTTGCTACGTTGTCGGACCCATCCGTCAACGACAGAGGAAGGCTCGATCCGCTACATCTGCGACGGAGGCATTAGTAGAAAGTGTTGGTGACAAAGGCAGAAGTAGCGCTAGGGTTGGCTCGGGATCGTGCGGGCATAAAAGGTGGCTTTTGAGGGTAAGAAACTGTGTTACTAAATACTAACTATTATTGAACCAAACTGGTTTGGTTGCCTTATTTGAACTAGGTGCTCGCTCGAAGCACTCGACACTTGGGTTCGGGCGAGCGCCCAAGCGATGCTTCATTAAAGCGTACTGCCTAGTCCACACACGAGGCGCTCAGGCCTCACCTCGCCTCGACTGAGCACCTAAGCGAGCCCCCTAGCACCTATTTAAATCACTGCTTGCAACAATGGCTAAAGTTCAATTTTTGGGCCGGAACATACCTCAATTTATATAGTTGAATCGAAACATAGATCTTGATCTTTTTATTTTGAGGCATTGAAAGCTATGAGATGTGTCCGTCAACGACAGAGGAAGGCTCGATCCGCTACATCTGCGACGAAGGCAGTAGTAGAAAGTGTTGGCGACAGAGGTAGAAGTAGCGCTAGGGTTGGCTCGGGATCGTGCGGGCATAAAGGGTGGCTTTTGAGGATAAGAAATTATGTTACTAAATACTAACTATTATTGAACCAAACTGGTTCGGTTGCCTTATTTGAACTGGGTGCTCGCTTGAAGCGCTCGACACTTGGGTTCGGGCGAGCGCCCAAGCAGTGCTTCATTGAAGCGTACTGCCTAGTCCACACACGAGACGCTCAGGTCTCACCTCGCCTCGACCGAGCACCTAAGCGAGCCCCCTAGCACCTATTTAAATCACTGCTTGCAACAATGGCTAAAGTTCAATTTTTGGGCCGGAACATACCTCAATTTATATAGTTGAATCGAAACATAGATCTTGATCTTTTTATTTTGAGGCAGTGAAAGCTCTGAGATGTGCAGCATGATCCAACTGACTTTCATGTTCCAATTGTGTGTTATCAGCAATATAATGTTATTTTTTTTGTTGAATAACCCTAAACCCTATATGTTGGAACAACCTCCACCTTTAGAGGTGCTGCAGCAACAGGGATACAACTTTTCATCAGAACACTGATCTGGTTCAGGAACTAAGCTAAAAATAAGGTGTAGAGAACCTAAGCTAATAACATGTAACATCTAATATCAGTGCCAGAGGTAGTTAATCCAAGATTGGCATATAATAATCGCAAACAGCCTCATGCAAAGGCATATTAAAGATAAGTGTGAAGAGTTGAGATCCTATCAGTTGCAGCAAAGATCCAATTCTTGTCAGTGTGGAACCATCTAATTTGCAGTTCTCAGTGAGCTCTTCATCTAAGCAGATGAGTGGATTGTAAATCAATCCTTCATTCTTTCACAATACAAACCTGGACTTCTTAATGAATATATAACATGGTAAAAAATGGATAGTGTCAAGAAATCTTTTCATGCAAATCATACAAATCCAAGATCAACCGACATTGTTATAATTTTGGAATTGCATTAGTTATACAGTAAAAAATAAAGTTTTGCTACACATGATTATGACCGCTAGAAAAGGCATATCTAACCTGAGATACAATTTTGTCTGTGACCAATTTTAACATATAGGAGGCTTGAAATAGCTGATATCATTAGGTTTGGTCACAAATGATCAACAATGATAGCCACTTTGTCAGCAAATAATGCTTTTGTGAAGAGTCCACAAATCCGAAACTGCTACCAAGATTCCCGATATCATGATCTGAGTGGCATCAGTAGAGACTAAATGCAGTGTAAACAACTGGAACAGTATTGCAAAGCCGATCCTTAGTGGAGAAGAAGAAGAAGAAGCAAGCAAAAGAATTCATAGAACACCAGAAACAGCTGAAAAGCAAATAACCTCATGGCTGCTGTTCCTCATCCCGTCTTGATCTCATTATCCTCCTACGCCTCCTTGATATCAGGATGTTGTCATCTGAGTTCCAACCATCATCCTCTTGTAGGCCTAACAAGTTCTCACCCCATAAGTAGCGGCGTGTTGAGGAGCGCCGACGAGCCCTCCCAGCCCTTGAAGAGCTTCTCCGTTCATCAAATGATGAACCTATTGGACCACTGATCATGTGAAGCAGCAGAAGCGTAGGCCACCACGGTGCATTCCGATCACCTGACAGGTTCTCCCCATCATTGATAACATAATCCCCAAATACAACTGACCCTGGCAATGCTGATCTGATGGCACTGAGGATGTCACTATACTCCTGCTGGTGTTCTAGGTGGCGCCAAGCACGTTGCCTTGATGGATCAACCTCAGCAGGCCTTGTCGTTGGATGGATTCTCCTGGCATGTATACGAAGCTCCTGGTAGTTTCCAGAATATGAGCATGATTCCCTGGAGCAGCTTCTTAGCTTCTGGTCCAGATACTGTCTAGCTTCTTTAACAATCATCCAACCCAGTACAACACCCCGGCAGAGAGGGCACTTCAAGCAATTGTCTTCTGGTGCATTACCACCACCAGATTCATCAAAACTAACATTTGCTTCTACCTGAGATGCTAAATATCTATCTTGTGCTTGTCTATCCCCAGTGTTGTCTAAGTCTTCGACTAAACCAGTAGTCGTTCTATCATTAAAACTGTAACCACCATGGGTCTCTATGTCTGTTCTTGTCCCTAGGGCGCCAGGAAAGGAAGCAGATTCTAGGGTGTAAGGAGAGCCCAAGCGAGATCTCCCTGAATCAACATTCTCAAGGATGGTAGAGGTGGAACCAGATGGGCTGTCACTAGAGCTCATTCTCAATTTTCTGAATTGATCGAGGCAATTTGAATGCCTGTAACTTGTATCACAAATGTAAGATCTGCAACCTTTTTCATATGAAGTGCATATGAGAACCACAGCATTGTGAGGATGATCCATGCAGATGGGGCACAGAACCTCATCCCATTGTTTTTGTAGACCAATGGTATCTGGATTCTTGGAGGTGTTTTCTTTGTTATCGGCCATCTCCAATACACTGCTGTAAATGTTTAGTGTCAAACTGATTAAAAATGCAAAGGTGGATTAACTATCACTATTTACATCTGAGAGCTACAAAATCACAGCAATAAGCTTTGCAGCAATTTAAGAAAAGATAAGCACCAAAGAGAAAATATTCTGACCTTTGATAAGATAAGAACATCTAATCATCTACATAAAATAAAAAAAAACGATCGTGGCAGAAATAGGTTGTGGCCAAATCCAAAAATACTCTGGAATCTGCATTAATCTTTATCAACTCGTGACATCGACACAGAAACAAAAATCATACAAGAAAGTTGTTTCCAATCATGACATCTTTAACATGGCTCTAAATTAAATAAGATTTCTAGACAAGCACTCAACCCAACACTGTGTTCGAAGAGTAATTATCATCAATTTATCATACATGCACTCACATAAATACCAAAGGCAAGAAGTTTGTAACACCAACCATCATATGAAGAATACATCTTTGGGAATTAGGTTATCATGAATGGTTTCATAGGAGACAGGTACAATAAGGAATGAGGGATTGGCTTTTGAAATAATTTCTTGCATTTCAATTGCTTCACTATACCAATCTCATCCCCTGTTAACAACTGGTAGAAATACTAATACCACTGATACACTCATGTATGTGAAGATTGCTGGTGTCTAATCCATGTGGATTTTGAAGTCATCTGCTACAATCAAGTGAAAGAATTAAGCATGTATGGCATTCACTCTCGAATTCTTTTAGATGCACTTCATACATGTGATTTAGAATAGTGACACTAAGTGCTGGAATTGTCTGGTAACAAAAATTTAAATGTCCCAAGAAAGATTGATTCTAATTTAACACCTATTACTGTCAGCTGGTCCAAAATATAAGAGTGAGCAATATCCACCATCATATAACTGAGGAAGAGAGATCATCTATCAAGTTCCTCAACATGAAATAGGCATATACAAACTTTACTTTTATTTTTTCCTTTCCATTATCAAACAATTTCATGAAATTGGTGCAGTAATTTTCAAGTTCTTCTAAATGTGCCATCTGCATATCAATATTTCTTTCCTTTTTTCCTTCCATTACCAAACAATCTCAAGTAATCCCTGCAATAATTTTATGCCATAAGCAAGGTGCCTTGAAACATAAATAGTCATATTAGCAAGTTTCGTGAAGCTCAGAGTTAGAAGACATATATAAAAGGGGGGTCGGTGACCTCTTCTGCTATCTTTAAGATATGATCTCCTGCACCAACTTGAAGTACATTCCTTACGAAACCCCACATTAACCCCACATTCGGTCGCTGCTGCTAATATACCTCAAGCAAAGAAATTTAGGAATCCACAGAAAGGCATAATCTTCAAAAATATAATGCACAAGCTTAATTAGAAGCAAGAAACATCTATCCTTTATCAATAATTTTCACTTAATACAACTATATGCATATTCTCATTCCACTAGTCCTGCCTGTATACAAATGGGTATCTCCAGGTCTTGCAGATTCATTCAGTAAGATTATGTGCATCCGTTCCAAGTTCCATCATGTGCTCCATAAACATCAGATTCATCCACAATCAATCTCATGCGAAGCACTTTGTTCCTTCAGAAGCACTAAAGCCAGGCATGGGAGAAGTCCGGCGGGTGATGAGAGTTTATGACCTCCCAAATCACAATCAAACTACTTGAAGATCCCAAAAACTCACCACGAACAAAAATGAAACGATCTGATCCTTTTCTCCCAATCTTTGGTATAGATCTAACCGGAGTTTGTCCTCAAATGGAACCTTAGATTCCAAGTCACAAGTGCTAATTTGGCAAGATGCTCCTCCAATAACTCATATGCAAAGATCATAACACTCCCCTAGCATCAAATCAATCTCAGATCCAGAAACTGCCACCAGGTTCAAAGACATCAAAACCACATTGCTGGAAATAACAACTCACTATCACAAGAATTCAATAATAAGCATACAGAGAGATGGCGAACTGCGCTGAAAAAATGAATCTTATTTCTCTTTAATAAGACAAAAACATACACACAGAAAAATATAACATATATATAAAGAACAACACACAAAGTTAATCAAAAGAACAAAAACATTTGTTGCCCCAAATCTCCAGCACGATCGAAGTCAAATGGCAGTTTTAACATATAGATGACGTTCTTTGACATCAAGATGTGAATTGTTCAATTTGTTCAACGATAACAAACAAAAGAAGAACACTCCTGTCCCGAATCGGACGATGGGCAGATAGAACAACACATCAAAGATTAATCTAACCAAGCAGTAGCAGAAGAATCTCTAACCTTAATTACCCAAAGCACGCAACTCCTGCTCCGCGACCTGCAAAACAAAGATCCATAGAAACCAAGATCAAACTCCGCCTTAACTGAGGTCAGAATCGGTCTAAAACTGGAACCTATCACCGGCCAACAACAGGATCTAAAGCCAAAAATCGAGGGCAAAAGAAAAGGAACATAAAAGAAAAAAAAATCTGTGCCCGAGAGAAAATACACTCTAAAATCGTACAAGCAACTGCACCGGATGATTGTTCTCTTCTTTCTCGGTCTTCTTTCACCGAATTCTTGTCCCAAACACAGAGAGATTTCCTCTTACTTTAGTTTATTTTTATTCGTCTTCTTCTTGCTTAAAAAGAAAGGGATCGATTTCGTCTTTCTTCTTCTTTCGATCCTTATTTGAACTCCTCCGCTGGAGAGGCGAGTTTGGAAAGGAAACGAGTCCGACGATGGGGCTAACGAAAGCGGCGGTGGCAATCGATTATTATTGTTACGGTAAGCGGGAAGACAGGCCTGGTCCTATCGAACCTAATACCCAACTTCCTACCTGACGTTTTATTAGACAAGGCAGTGAGACAACGTGGGTCCGCTGCGGGGTAGTCGAGCAGGTGTCGACCATACGGGTCCTCTAATAGCCTACTGAAAAGGGTGACGTGAGGCACAATAAAGTCGGTGTTGAGTTGGCTGTGTGACTTCTTTTTACCGTCTTGACCGTGAGCTTAAATCAGAGATAATTCCGTGTTAACCTAATAATTAACTATCTTTACATCCAATCATACTTTATTAAACTATTTGATTTCGGTTTTTTCTTATATTATCGATTTTATTTTAAAAAAATAAATTAAAATGAGACAAAGTCTGATGATATTTTTGTAAAAAAAATTGACGACATAAACATAAACAAAATTAAATATTTAAAGATCCTAATATAATTTTTAAAAATATAAAAATTAAATTATTAAATCTAACTAATTACAAGAGGATAATATATGTGGTTTTTTTTTTCTTGTATTTAATTGATACTTATCTCTTCAAAATCATTAATCTCTTTCTCTAGTATTGTAATTTTGATCTATTTTTCTCAAAATTATGGTTGCAAAATAGGGATTGATAGATAGCATGTCACGAGAATGCTTGGTGACAGAAGATGAAGCCAAGGAAGGAAGCACATCACGCAGGCGGCATCATCCCCCCGCCCAGCACATATGGTCGGGACCGAGAAAGCTCAACTGCTGCTACTTGTGGACAAAGACCGAAGCCGGAGTCGCTCGAGAGGATGAATCGCCATTTTACTCTGCACACAATTTTCGACTCCATCATCCTTATCCTCTTGCCAGGTCGCAGAGCAATCCATGGCTGACGGGAGTCGAGATCAGAGTCCATGCAGCTTGTGGAGGATATTATCGAGGACTGATGCTCCATTACTGTGTCTTCTAACACACCTGTACCTCTCCCTGTGACCCTTCGTTTGGAGTCCATGCTGCTTGTGGAGGATATTATCGTGAACTGTAGGCTCCAGTGCCTTGTCTTCTAATACACCTGTACCTCTCCGTGTGGCCTTTCATGTCCCGACTCGTTGCTGTTATTTATGGTCGCTCATGGCTAGCATCTCGATCTAAAATTTGCAATGGCGTGCAGAACCATTCCTCTGCAACTCCCCTCGGTTGGTGCCAAGACTCCCTTCTCCGGCACCAGCGGCTCCATGAACTGGAACCACAGAAACAGTCCAAGAGGCTCCAAGATGAGGCCCTCGGTCTTCTCCACCAGGGAGGACCTCCGACCGCGGCTGGATGAGTACCCGGAAGGGATCATCTCCGGCGAATGGACCGAGAACTTCTCCTTGTTGAGCTACGACGACCTTCGTGTCTATCTTCAATCACAAGTCACCGTTCACAAGGTATTCTTCCTCGCTTCATCCTCGGTTCCTTGCTCCAGGATTCAAGTGTTTGTCTGGATGGCAGGTCGGGCCTTCTTCGCTTCTTGGGGAGGTCATGTCGACGACGATCGTGACCGCCATGGCAGGTCAGAAGCTGGAGGAGATCGATCATCACTTCGAATTTGTGTCTGCGCTGCCGGTGGTCGACGGCGAGCTCAGATGCACTGGGGTCATTTCCAGGCACGACAGGGCTGAAGCCTCTCTGGGGGTTGGTTCCAACCCCTTTCTTCTCTTCGTTGATGGTTTATAACCTCTGATTACTGACTGATGAGTGATGCTCTGCTCTGATCAAGCAGGCAAAAACAAAGGTGGGCGAGGTGATGTCGTCGCCGGCGATCACGCTGCCACCTGAGAAAACAGTCACGGGTACTCCTTTCACGCGGTCCTCGCGTGGTTCCAGCTTCTAATCATCCACGTCTCATGTGATGTGTGTAACCATGCAGATGCTGCAGCTTTGATGCTCAAGAAGAAGATTCATAGGATACCAATAGTGAACGAGGCAGGGCAAGTCATAGGTGAGAGAGAGAGAGAGAGAGTTGGAAACACCCAGCTCATACCTTGGCTCTTGGAATGATATTGTTTAGCTGACAAATTGCCTTCATCGAATTCACAGGAATTGTCACTCGTACTGACATATTGGAAGCTTTAGAGGCCGCCATGGAGGAATAAATGACGCATCGCTGCTCCATGTATGTCTAACTATGCTGAGGCAGTATCGACTAGTATGAGCATGAAGCTACCATGGTTATGTAAAATTATACTTGTACATTGGGCAGTAAAATGATAAAGTAATTACCAAATAAAGATTGTGGTGTTCAGCTTACTGCTCAAAGAAAATTTCGAGTGTAATCTTTGATGCAAGCATTATCAAACACAGAGTAGAAAGAGGAGAACGCTCGTAAAGGAGGGATTATAACCATGACATATGTGATATGCTGACAACAAAACATGGAAGTGATAGTACACACTACACAGTCAATTATATATGCTTGAAGCTACTGACTTTGACTAATCAACAGCGATGTTACAGCAATTCAAGTATATAACCCTGTCAAATTTACCAAAGCTGCAGAGCATACAAATATGGAACCTCCCTTGAAATTGTTTTCTTCTATAAGTAATTCCAAATTTCCAACATCATCGTGGCTCAGATGTTCTTTAGCTTCAACCAATACGGAAAGTAAAAAAGCCGTTAAGCTAACAACACAAGGTACTGGCTTACAGGGACTATAAGTGTGCGGAAAAAAAAACATGATAAGATTGTAGAAGGATTGGGGTGTTCAGCACACAGTTGGCACTACCTGAAGTGTTGGAATCCAAGTAGAACGAAGGCTTTTACTCCATCCTTCGCATTTTCGATTTAAGGGACATTTCCTTGTAGGAACTGACCTTCTCAGCGGCCTTTCGCAGTGGCCTTCCAAATGAAGATCTTCTCTGGAGTTCCTCATTTACTAACTTCGGTGAGCCACTCAAATCCTCTTCCTCGTTCTTCACTTGAATCATAGAACCATTTGCAGAATCCAGTTGAACAGAAATGTTCTCATCTGATGACTCACCGATTGACTGAACTGGAACTTTGACATCCTCTATTGTACGCAAGCTCTCCACGGGTTGATATGATTCAGGTGTCAAATTGATCGATCTCCTTCTTAGGGATAGCCTAATTTAATTGAAGCAGTGAGGATGCAGTTCTACCCTACAAGAGCAAGAAAAAAAGCATCCAAAAGAATTTATTACCTTCTTCCGTCGACCTTTTCTTCTGATGGTACTTGATGGGTCAGAGTGGCAGAGCCTAGCATAAGGAAAAACATAAATGTTAAGTGAAGAAATGAAAGAAGAGGACTGAACAGAAAGATCATACATGATCACATTTTATCTAATAACAACTAGTATCAAGGAAATTACACTGTGCTTTTGACTTGCACTTCCTATTAAGGTTGGAGGTTTTCTTATCCGTTGTCGTAAATGCACCTGCTGCAACCTCACCGTGGTTGGTTCCTCCCTCCTTGTGTGGAAATTTGAGACAACAATTATGAGCAACAATTGGATCATCAAAAACAAATTTTGATTTAGAATGCACCTTAGAGCCAACCTTCTGACAAATTTCTTTATTCAACTTTTCTTTCTCCTAAAATTAAAAGAAAAAGACCCCAGTGCAGTAGATCAGATAAAATATTGGCCAAGGTATATTCGAATGGTGAGTGAAGTACCTCCAGTTCTGAGGTCTTCAATTTAAGGGCTGCTCTGGTACAACCAAGCTCATGTTGTAATGCTTTTAGCTACATAGCAAGACATAACAAGTTAAGATATTCTAAATCTCAAAGAAAATTATAAACTTGTTCATTATGAGCTGCAGTTTACAAGAATTCTACCATAGAAACGGAACACTAAAAGTGCAAAAGAAACAAAAGCAGGTGATCTAAAAGACTCACTCTATCTTTCCCTAAATTAAGCTCCTGCAAACAAAGAAACATAAAAGAATGATAACGCTGAAAACATCGAAAAATCTTAAACGAGAAAGTATTTGGACAAGTTATAGACCGCTAGCATCTGAGAGTTAGCTCTAGCTAGCTGCCAATTTTGTTGGTTGGTTTTCTGTAATTGGAGCTCAAGTTTCTGCAACTCAATGCTGCTCAACCGAATGATCTCACTGCCAACAAGAAACATTTCAATCATTCTTTGGACCACGAGTTTCATACACAAGTAAGGAATCAAACTAATTCATATTTAGGGAAATTTACTGACTTCCTCTCAGCGAGAAGCTTCAACAAAGAGGTATTTTCCTGAAGTAAAACAAAAAAAAAAGACAAAAAAAAAAAACATACTTTTGAGCACAACAAAAAAAAATCCAAGAAAAGAATTAATAGTAGATTAAGTCTGAAAAGGCAAAAGTCGTGCACCTTCATCAACTGAGAAATGCAGTCCTTGGGTCTCGGAGAAGGCATCACGTTTGCGTTTTCCTTATCGTCATCAGAGCAGGACGTGCGGCTGATTCCAATCCCTGCGGAACTCACGGTGTTGGTGATATCCGACAGCCCATTCCTCCTCACTGAGCTCCCCATTAAAGGTCTCTTCTGGGTATTCTCCCGTCCATGATTCGCTCCTACAATTAAATCGACCTATTGTCACGATCATCCAAAAAAACTGAACCCTAACCCTAAAATCAGGAGGAACCTAAGGATCAAAATCCATAGAAAAAGATCGAAACTTTAGGAGGTTAGCATAGATGAGAAATGAACTAAAAGGTACCAGTGGCGCCCGAGTCGGCGTTGATTAGCGAGCGAGCACGGACGCCACCATCCATGGAAGATCGAAGAACAAACAAATCAAGAAAAGTCTCCACCACCTCCTCCTCCTGCCTTTCTCTTCCTCAGAGGAGGGGTTCAATCCGAACGGGGATGCAGAAAAGGTGGAAGAGATCTGTGCTGAATTCCTCGATGGGGAGAACCGGAGGAGGAGATGAGAAAGACCGAGATGCAACTCCGACCGTCCTTTTCAAAATCGACAGAAACCGCGCCTCTGCTACTTACTGCGTCGGGGTCCCTTTTCTAATTGGGCCGTATAGCCCGGCCCATATACAGGTCTAATCGACATCCAATATGAAACCCATCTCACGTCCCGTTTCCCGTTACCCCGATTGCCCCTTCGGTCCGTTAGATGACTGGGCGTAGAAAAGGCAGCGACGACAACGATTTCCTCTGCCGCTGCCACCTCCGCTCCCTACACGGCCATCACCTCCTTGAGGGGCGGCTCCGACGGGTTCGCGCGCGCCCTCAAAATCGATGGTTGTTACAGTCCTCAAGGACCGAGCCACTACGGCATCCCCTTGGTCCTCTTCGTCTCCCTACACGACACCGTCGCGGCCGCCGATCCACTGCGGCATCAACCGGGGCCGCTCGCTTTCCGAGACCAAGGGTTCGAGGTCGACAACTAGGCATCGGTTTGTGGGACCATGTGATGTGTCATCCTATATTTTCCACGAGTCCGTAATCCGGTGTTGCACGATACGATGAGTACACGCAGGATGGGGGTATCCAACACAAGGCTTTGTTGAAATTCGTGCAATCACCTGATCGGCGCGGCAAGCACTGCACCACCAGAAGACTAATCACTAAGCGGATTTCATGAACTCTACTCGAGATTTAGACCCACTCCATATGACTATATCATGAATGCATAAAATTCTTCCTCCACTTGTTCGTATGTCTAAAATTATCGCTGATGAGACTGATCCGTCTTGTAAGCACGACTTCGCTGTGCGTCAAATAAGTTCTTGACGTCTCGCTTTCAGCGGTTTCCCAGCAACTTCGATTGCAATTCCAGGATGAAATGCGTGCAAATTTCCTAAGATGCATCCGAACGCATTTGTCGGGGGACGATGATCCACCACCGTGATGCCGCCACGTGTCGTGGAGACGCAACGGGCCTCTTTCCGCGACGAAAGCGCCGGTCCACATCTGACGGCTCTCCCACGCCCAACGAACTCATCATGGATCTCGCCCCGCCATGCCCATGAATGACGACCATCCATCGACACCCATCACGTAATGAGAGGACCCCCGCAGGAAACTCTCGTTTTCCCCACATGATCTAGCCGTCGCGCTTTACTTAAGAGGGCAGTTGGGCCCCGCATGGGTCCCTTTGAGAAGACCTCGCTGATTACATGGGTGAGTTATGGGGTACAAGTAGGTCGGGTATTGCAAATTTTTTGTGACCCGAAGACTCGACGTGCAGCTGCCCCGGTTATATGTATACCTTCGTCTTCCATTTCCCATCCATCCACTGTCCAAGCAGGAGGGCGAGCGGCAGCCATGGCCAAGGCAGGGTTTCCATCTGCTTTAATTCGTCCCTTACATTAATCATCAGTGTTTCTTCGTTTCTTAATCCAGTGGCCATTCAACTTGACCGCAGAAGAAGAATAAGGGAGGTGAGAACGGGGAGGCGGCGGCCGGCAACCCAGCAGGAGGAGCAGGACGAGGAGGAGAAGGCGGCAATGAGGAGAAAGACGCCGGCGGTAGCATTACGGTCGTGTTGAAGGTGGACATGCATTGCGAGGGCTGTGCCAAAAAGGTCATCAAATCCGTCAAGGGCGTTCAAGGTGCGTGCGAATCTCCAGCTCCCATCGATTGCGGCCGATGAATCCGTCGCGAAGTACCATCCGATTGCTTTGATTCCGCAGGCGTGGAAGGGGTGAAAGCAGACGCCGGGAGCGGGAAGCTGACGGTGATGGGAAAGCTGGACCCGTGGAAGCTCCGCGATCGGGTGGAGGCCAAGACCCACAAGAAGGTGGACCTCGTCTCCCCCGCCAACTTTCCCAAAAAAGGCGCCGACGCCAACGATCCCTCCTCCTCCTACGCCAAGAAGCCCGCCGCGGTCAAGAAACCCGACGACAAGAAACCCCAGGACAAGGCATCACGTCTCTTCCTGCATTGTATCATCGTCCTTCTTCTTGATTCCATCAATCCCTCATTTCTTCTCTTCTTTCACGAAAACCTAAGCTTGCGGTGACGACGGTGGTGCTGAAGATTCGTTTGCACTGCGAGGGTTGCATCCGACGAATCCGGAAGACCATCACCAAAATTAAAGGTGATTTCAAATCCTTTTTTCCCTTTATATTTCTGGAGCAGAAAAAGCTACGCTCGATTGCAGAAAGGGAAATTATTCCCCAGAAAGTGGCCGAACTTTCTCTACCAACTGGGCCTTATTTTTCGCCGTCAGATTGAACGAGTACGGCTCTGATCGTCCTGTAATAGCAGCACCGAAGAATATATGCAGGCTTTTAGATTATTCTCTTATACCCAAACTTTTATCTGGTAATCACGCTTGTATCACTCAGGTGTGGACAGCGTGGTCTTCGACACCCAAAAGGATCTGGTCACCGTCAAGGGGACGATGGACGCGAAGCCGCTGCCAGAGGTGCTGAAGGCGAAGCTGAGGCGGGACGTGGAGGTGGTGCAGCCCAAGAAGGACGGCGGCGAGAAGAAGGATAAGGGCGGCGGAGGCGAGAAGAAGGAGAAGGGTGGTGGTGGTGGCGGCGGCGGAGGAGGAGGTGGCCAGAAGGAGACCAACGCAAAGGCGGCCACGGCACCGGAGCCTCCGAACGAGATGGACTACTACGCGGGTTACGGTTACCGCATCGAGTTGGTGCACGCGCCGCAGCTGTTCAGCGACGAGAACCCCAACTCGTGTTCCGTTATGTGAGACGGTTTTGCTCGCCATTGTTCTCTTTTCGTTTTCGTAGTTAATGATGAGATTTGATGTGGCGAAGGATATAACATGTATGCCCTTTCTAATGGTACGATCTACATTACCATACTTTTGCTATAAATGGGATCATTCGAGTGATGCAAGCTGGGGATATAACATGTAGATGTTTATGGTACCATGATATCATCTTATGTACGTAAGTGGCCTTCACTAATAACATAAGCTGCTTGAGGGTACATTTACGAACACATGCAGCATCCGAAGTATATTTTAAATATAAATTTATGTTTGATAATTTTTTCTAAAATCATACTTGGCCTTCTATTGATAATCTTTAGATGTTGATGTTATCATAGATGTCGGTGCACTCACGCGCCATTGAGGTGGTGCTGGGCTGCCTCCCAATTGATTCGGGGTATGTCTTTTAGGGACCATATAAATACATTTGTATTTTTCTTTAAAATCGATAAGCTGGACTTGGTTCGCTTCAGGGAGTGTCATCCCGACTTTTACGGTCATATCAGGTCGATCCCTTCTCAAGGGGACTTCGACGAGCTGTTCAATTGGTCTTGGATGTGCCGGTACTCTAGCTTCTTTATGAGGATTTGGGGCTTGCTGTGGTCGCGGCTTTTTCAAGAGAGCGACTGCTGTCAGATAGCATCGCCTTGACTCCCTGGGATCACTTCGGGCCAACCCGACTCCTTCTGTCGTCGAAAATTTGATGGCTCGGTGATAGGTGGAGACATCGCTCTCAATTTGTTAAGTGTCGAGCAGCCGAGGATGGCATTATACATAGAGGGAAGATCGACTACCATGAAGGTGGTCATTACCGTCTTGGTTCCCGGTTCTTCCCCGATGGTAACGGGGTGGATAATGGTCCCGAGTGGGAAGATGGAATCTCTCGTGAATCCGGTAAGTGCCGATGCCATGGAGGTGAGGTCTTCATTAGTTAGGCCGAGCTTTTTGAAGGCGTCGAGGTATAGCACATCTGCAGAACTCCCGGTGTCGACCATCACTCTCTTTACCCAAGCGTTGGTGATTTGAATGGAGATTACCAAAGCATCGTCGTGGAGGGAGTATTCAACTTCTTCGATTTCGAAGGTGATTTTTGTTGGGAAATCTTGGGGGCGACATCATATGCGTAGCGGAAGAACAAGAAAACAAAATCCCCGATTCCCAAAGAGATGTTCGTCGTCGTGCGAAGATTGGTGCGCAAAATCCGCGAAACTTAAAACTGCGTATAGAGTAGATTGTGTTACCTAGGGAGATCGTATATCCCTGTTTCCTTGCAGATCCTTGGGAGAGGGTGAAGGAGGTCAAGCGTCCTCCTCTCTAGCGATGATCCACATATCAGCCCTCCTCTCTAGTGGTGATCCACACAGTAGGGCTACGACGACGCTCCTCAAAACTCCAGGCCTACTCTGAGGTGGAGAGGGGGAGGAGAATAGGAGAGGCAAGCAAAGACTCTAGCTTATGAGGCTTTGAATCCCTCCTATTTATAGAGGCCCCCTGTCAAACCCTAATGGGTCCTCCCCTAGTGGGTATTGGATCTGCATCCAATAAGACAAGGGCTCCGTCGGATATCTCATATCCGAACCTCTACTCATCACAATGCCTACCATATGTGTGTGACCCTCTAGGCCCAATATCGAGCTGGTCGTGAGTCATACCTGTCAGAACTCCTTCTAACTCAGTGAATTATTATCTCTGTAATAATTCACTCGACTCATCGACTACGGACATACTAGGCCACTACACCGTAGTCCCTAGACGATACAGGGAAATCCAATCCATTGGACCTGTCTATCCTCAGTTACTGTGTACCTATAGTCCCTCATCCCTCTAATATCCCAGAGACCGTATATCGAGCATGGTGCTGTCAGACCCATACGGTTTCTACTCGAGTCTCGCTCTAATCGGATTCTCTCGGAGAACTCTTTCTCTCTCAACCCGAATGACCCTGGCCAGGGATTTGTCTGAGCAAGAACACATGGGATATTCCTCTCATGACGCCGAGAGTGGATGATCTTCAATCGACACTCAATAGCCCTCGTAAGGTCGACTACCACTCCCAATGACCAGCTGTACTAGATCTGGGACAGCTAAACCTATAAGTCTTATATCAAAGAGTGGAGCACTCATACAGGACATCCTTGGTATCTCAAGTCTAAGGACCAGATATACCACTAGGACTACGGAATCGCTGTTTGACAATAAGGCATCATCAACCATCCAGCATTCCTTAAGCGGATCAATCAGTGAACTCATTCTCCAATGAGCACCTGTACTGTATTCCTAGTGTCCCTACACGAGCAGCTATGAGACTAGCTACATCCATCATATGGACGGGTATACAGCACACCAGTCTGTCCGGTTATCACGATGTCCCTCTCGAGTAACTTATGACCGGGATTATTTAGGATATGTGTTTAAAGGTGAATCGATCTCGTTATCGTGATCTCATCACGATCCGATTCCCATTGCACAAATCCAAGGACATCACAATATATATATATATATATATATATATATATATATATATGCATTTATGCAATAGTTATAAAGTGATATACGCCAAAATATAATAAGCAAAAAGATTCTGTATCAAGTCACACGTGCCATCACTCACGTGATTGGCTTGCTGGGCACCTATGACTAGCAATTTCGAATTCAGATTCAAGTCTGGGGTGCTTCTCCACCGTGCTTCGAGTGTAGGCCTTCCTCATTGTTGTGTTGCTGCCTCTGAAAGCCGGTCCGCCGATGATGACATCGATTTGCCTCTCGATGGGGCCGTCGGGGCATAGCGATGCTTCTCTTGGCTTCTTGAGGTAGCACCTGAGGTGACCTCTTTGGATCAACTCCTCAATTTGATTTCGGAGGTCGTGATAGTCCTCGATATCATGGCCATAATCCTGGTGGAACCTGCAATATTTAGATCAATTATTGTGAGTAACTTTCAAGGGGTTGGGTTATCCCAAAAGTCCTTTCTCCCTGATTTGGAGAAAGATCTCGGTACAAGAAGTGTTCAAAGGCAGGGTCGAGGGTCTCGGGAGTAGCTGCTCGGGCTGGTCAGGCCTCCTGCGGGGCTAAGCTGCTAATGACCCCGAAGTTGTCCCTCGGGCCTATTCCACCCTCGGCCTCTTGTTATCGTCGCGTCTTCCTACCATTAGGGTCTCCACGATGATGTATTGATTGGCACATTGGAGCATATTGGGGATTGTTGTAGGCGGCTTCTCGATTAGCGACCAGAAGAATCTTGAGGGTCGCAGGCCCATCAGAAATGCTTGCATGATCAGAGAGGGATGAGCATCCGGGAACCCTTGGATTTCAATGGTGAAGCGCACGACGAATTGGGAAAGTGATTCGCCCATGCACTATGACAATGCAAGCAGCATGGCCATGGAAGGCCTGGGTCGCATGCTAGCCAAAAAATTTTGCTCGAACTCCCTTGCGAGCTAGACAAAAGAAGAGACCGAGGTTGGCTATAGTCGGCCAAACCACGTCCACGCTAGTCTTCTAAAGGTGGTCGGGAACGCCCGACACATCAGGGTGTCGGAAGTGTCATAAAGGGCCATTTGAGCCTAAAATGCAATGACGTGTTCCGTTGGGTCGGAGCCACCATCGTACGTCTCTAGTGTCGGAAGTATGAAGTTGAGCGGCATGGGCTTGTCCTAGATTTCTTAAGCAAAAGGGGATCCACCCGAACTGTCTTCCCCAACCTCACCGCACGACTTTTGAAATTCGTGCAAGAACTCGTTTACGCGACGGTTGACCATGGACAACTAGACCCTGAATGAGTCATTGGTCAAATCTGATGATAGGGTATCGGGCTCGAGGAGCGATAGTATCGCTTGGCAAGATGCAAGTGCACTTTGTTCGAGGAGGTTTCTAGGGGCTACAGTCTGCTCTCGGGCCTCTCCTATCTTGACCTGTTCCACGTTCAACCTCTACGGTGTCGGGTCGGTCAAGGGAGTCGCTAACTGTATGATCTGCGGGATGAGCAGGATGACCATTTGCATCATCCCCGCCAAAGTTTGTATTTGCTTGGTAAGCCAAGGAACACCTCGAGAGAGACGACCAAGGGTTCTAAAGTGTTTCCAGGAGGAGAGAGTCCTGGATCGTAGAACAGACGCCGGTAGCTATCCGGCATCGGCGTCGGGATGCCTCCATCCCTGGGAACGGGGAGGGGCTGCTCTCCGAGCCCGAAAGGGAGGTGAATAGTTGGTGGTTCTCCTTTAGGGTGAGCTCGTGCAGGATGTTCCTACGATATCGGCCCTCCTTCTAGTGCCAAAAATGTTGGTGAACTCACGCGCCGTGGAAGAGGAGTTAGCACAGCTTGGTCCGTGGGTTGATGTCTGGAGTTGCCGATGTTCAGGAGCGTGTTTCTCGGTTGATTGGAGGCGGTGCTAAGGTCGGGTTGGATCAGAGGTCGAGGTGGCCGCTGCTCCAACATGGGATTGAGCTAGCTCGGGCGTTGCCGCATCCCTGGACATAAACCCGGGTCTAGGGATTCCTGACCTGGGCCCCTCGTAGATCAAATCAGTAGTCTTTTTGCTTCCCCCTAGGTAGATGCTACTCAGGGGCTTTTATACCGGTGTCCAAGGGTCGGTCGTATGCGGATTTGGCATGACAGCCGACCCCCCAAGTGGCGAGTATGTACCTTCATGCGGTCGACCCTCGGTATGCACGAAACGATGCCATGTGGCGTCGTCCCAAGTTTTCCAGAACGAGACTTGTTGAGAGGTCGCCTCCCTGTATGGGCTTCGGCTTGATGCGAGAGGAAGGCGGTCCTTGTGTTGAGGGCCCATGTTCGTGTTGATGCTAGAGGTGGATAGTGACGTGGATCATGACGTGGTCGAGGTCCGAAATACGCCTTATCAGTAGAGTAGTATTACCATTTCAATATTTGTGGGATGCTAATGAATTTATTTTAATTTTTTAAAATATCTTATAACATCATCTATCTTATCGTATTACTAATATCCGCACCAACTCTATTCTTTAATTTTATCGATTACTTTTCCTAGGATATCTTTTAATTTCTTCCCTAAAGAAAAATTAATGTTTATTTGCCAATTATTTTTCTTAATATATCTTAATACAATAACATGATTTAATGAGAAATTAAAATGATTTATGTCTTCTATAAAGTGAAAATTTACTTATTTATTTTTAAAGATTATTTAATATTTTTATTTATTGTATATCTGGCTTATAAATTTTTTTATAAGATTACATACATACATTCATTTATTTTATTAATTTAAATGGAAAATATTTATTCACTATTGAATAAATAAAAAATTATTAGAATGGTAAAATTGTCAAATAATATTCGATAAATTTTTAAAATACAATTTTACCCAACAAAGACACATTTCTGCACATTCACTAAATCCGACCTAACCACGATTAAGAGATTGGTCGAAACGAGACGAAGTAGATGCAAATTGGCACTACTTAAGCAAGAATGTCCGACGTGTTGCCGTCGGCACCGTCAAACAAGAGCTCATCGTCGCTCCTTACCGTACTTTCTTGCGGTCGTCTCTTGTTACAATAGCATCAACATCGCCGTCATCTTCATCCAAGTCGAAACTATTCACCTCATCCCGCCGCCACTCTTTCTGGAGCCTCATTTCACCGCTCATCATCCTCCTGCACGCACTGCATGATTCGTAGTCTTGACAGTATATGAAGCTTCTCAAACTTGAATTTTGCTCGACCTGCTCCACCAGTAATTCGCCTACGATGTTATCCATCCATTTCTTTAGTGGCATGGCTTCCCATCCCTCGTTGAGATACACCAGGGAATGGGATAGATTGCACACCTCAAGATGCTTCATGCACATGCATATTAACATTAGACTTGCTGCGGACACCGTGCAACACCGCAAGCTCAAGACCTTCAAACGGAGGTACATTGAGATGGCTGACGCGAATTCACCGTGGAGGGAACCCATGACCTTTAGCTCAGTCAATCTCTTGCAGGACCTATTTATCGTCTGGATGGTGTGCAGGGGAGAAGCCATGTCAGGCACGGTAATCGATTTCAATCCTCTCCAGTTCTTTATGGCATTGCATATTGCAGCTTTGCTGATGCGTTCCATACAGGGCAGGACGAGCCTTTTAAGACGAGGACACCTATACAAACCAACAAAGAGCATATATACATAGAAGAAGAAGAAGAAGAAGAAGAAGAAACAAATGGACCAATTACCCTCGAGCAATGAGGTTCAACTGCTCATCGTTCATATGCAAGCTGGGATGGAATATGATGCATCTTACGTTTGCTCGACCACAAGCCACGACAGTCCTCAGTGCTTGTGGCAACCTAAGCCCTGTATCCACCCTTACGAAGTTCGACTGTAGAACCTGGAGATCCACCATTCTCCAAAGTGATGAATGTAAAGCAGCCATTTGCCATGATTGGGCAACTCGAGCTACAGTACATCGATCCATCGGATTTAGTTCTTTGAATACCTCCATAAGAATATCAATAGGTAGATCCCCCCATCCTTTTAGCTTAAAGGTAGTGATGCTCGTCATTTTTCTGGTTTAAGGTGCAGCAAGTGACACTATGAAAGAAAAAGAGGAAGGCAATATTATCAGAAGAGTGGAAATGCTTGCAGAAGAAGAATGGTCGGTCACAAAGCAAGATGAATTGACATGCATTTTTTTTTTTTTTTTTTGTATTTAATAGGTCCTTTTAATGAACAATAAAACGGGTGAAAAAAAAAACTCAAATATCTACATCACATTAGAAAAATAGAGCAAAAAAAAAAAATAAATATCCATATTTCAACTCAATCTCAAGCACTTGCATGAATTGACTTGTTCCATGAAGGTCAACGAAGAATTAAATTTATATATATGTTGATGATTTAGACAAATATTTTAGCTCCTTTTCTATGCTTATTTATAGATCTCTCTCATAACATTCGAGTAAATAGTCAAATCAAAGTAGCATATGAAGAGATATTATTATTAGATATACGAGAAATCCTTTCGATGATCTTTTGGCAGTAAGAAACTCAGATCTGAGTAGAAAAGATTAAGAAAGCCAAAAAAAGAAAATATAACATTACCGGATCCACAAAAGATGATCACCTAATGCATTTGGGTTTCTCTCTCTCTCTCTCTCTCTTATTTATTTATAAGGCTGACCGGACATGGTAGAGGAGAGGATGTAGGCGGAGCCTTCCGATTCGCGTGATTATAAATGATAAATATTAATATCAATTGTTGCAAATCAGTATATTTGACATTAGGGAGATTTACCAAATCCTAAACACATGCGTTTTGTGTCACATTATATAAATATAATATAATAAATATATAATAATGACATGACTATTATTTTTTATCAATCAAGACATCATCATCATGTGTGGAGTTTAATCAACGCCACATTTGTGTTATCTACTGAAGATAATAAAAAGCCGAATGGATTTTGTTATATTAGCATTATATCTAAAATAAATATTTTTTATTAATTTAGTAGTTATTAAAATGACGTTGTATAAATCAGCCTCTCCATTTATGTCTTTATTACGAAAGCATTCAAGTGAATTTGCTCTTTTAAACTACTTACAAACTTACGACATAATGTTTTACAAGAATGAATTAAAATAGGATATAATTTTTTTTAATCTTAAAAAGAAATTCGTGAAATCGTGGAATCACTTAACTAAATCGACTGAGACCAATCAAACTCGAGCCTAACAAACAATAGGTTAAGCCAAGTGCGACAAGCCGAGTTTTGATAGTGCTTTGTCCAAAAATCGATCATCCAATCGACTAATCCTTGTCAAAAATTAAAGAAATTGCTGAAAAAAAAGGTTTTGCTAAGTTTAAACCTAACCTGATTAGCCTATTTAAACCTAAATCTTTATCTTAGAAAATGAAAAGTTGTGAAACTTGTTATTTTAAATGAACCTTAATACTTGAAAAAAATAATCACCATATAGAGTGTGATATTTTTACCGTCATATTATATAATGACTTATGATAAATGAATAGCACAAATATGCATATAAGACATGTTTGTGTCTATACCACCCAATGTATTTAAAGTATCCTTTTGTATATGATCCATTTAATCAGGACAAAAAAATTCAAAATGTTCATCGTAACCAATCATGCTAAAGCGCCCTTACAGTATGTAATATATCCAACATGATTAAAAGTATCTTGTTTATGCATAATATATTTGCTTAAGAAAAAACAAATTAAAAACACCAATATTACTCACAAAACCAAAGCATTTCTCTTACCAATAATACATCTGCCTACGACAAGAAAGTATCAAAAACTCTTGAAACAATCAACAAAGCCAAAACATCCCTCTTAATCATGATGTATTTAACTTATAATAAAAAAATCCAAAACATATCCCTTTTTGAGTGTGATGCATCAATCTTAGGATAAGAAAATATTAGAAACATCTAACATGAGTTATCAAGTGAAGGCATATGTCTCTTGTTTGTAATATGGATAACTCAAATATCAAATATCAAGTCTAATCAATATCCGTTAGATATTGCTAGGACATGTTATATCAACTATCATTCATCGTGACCTCTTCATAAATGATGAAATAATAGAAGATAAGAATAATTATTGAAGAAGTGAAAAGGCTTAAATATATTAATATGTCCATCTCCTATTTATACAGATTAAGAGGAAAGATTTCATCAACAGAATAGAAGATTTTCCTCGTCAAAATTGGAGAAATCTTATTTTCTATCAATATATGCATTTATTTTGAATCGAAGCTAAAAAAAGTCAGCACTTAAACTACTTGACCCTTAAGAGATGTAATTGGATAAACTCAACGTGATCTTTTGTAAGAACTAAAAAGATTATATGAGATATAAGATACATGCATTTTTGTACCTTGAGAAATCTTACTCAGGTTGACGATCAAAATTGAGCATATGAATACTTTATATGTTTTATAAAGTATTTTGATGCTAACTAAAATTTTAATTAATAGATTAATTAATGATCAAATGATGCACATTAACTATAAGAACTATATGCAATCTCTTTTCTCTTTTTCTCAAAGCCATGTTGAAGATAAAAATAAAGGGTCGACCAGTAATAAATGAATTCAACCTTGAGGTGGGCAACAACATAAGGACTTGCTATGTTCTTCCATCAGTAAAAAAGAATCAGTATGGAACAACATAGCAACCATAGCAACCATTCTCTCTGCTCTCTTTGTTCTTTTTCTATTTTTTCTGTTCTTCTCTCATTGCAGAGCTCGCATGGTGGGGGGAGTTGATGGAAGAAGAGGTTTATTGTCTCTCCAAAGTGAATAACAAGCAAGCTGGCCAAGTAGAATGCAAAGAACCTACATAGGTTGGAGGGTAAACTGGCAAAGCTCCATTTTGTCACCAACAAGCAGGTAAGTTGTACTTATCTTTCACATTTAAGACAATATTTGTTTCTCATATATGTTGTGATGCTTTCAATACATGTGCTATTTTTGAGACTGAGACTAACTTGGTAGAATAACAAGTTCTTCATTGGTCATTGCAAGATCCCAAAGAGCAACAACTGTTTACATGATTCCAAAACAAGCAGTTCTAGGTTTTGGCAGAATCACTGACAGAAGCCTCTGCAGCCTGGCAAATGAGCCCCAGGAGGCTCCCAGCTTTCCTCTTGGCCCTTTCTGTGCCAGTCTCAACAAGCTCTTTTAACACCTCTTCTGCTCCCCCCTCCTTTGCAGCCTCAAGGTTCTCTTCAACACCACTGCACAATGAAAACAACAGCGCGGCAGCGTTCTCGCGAACCTGCGCTGATCCGGTCTTCATTAGCTTTAGCAAAACTGGAGTAGGGTCTGAATGTGCGATCGCCACCTTGCCTTCTTGAATACTTGCAAGAATTGCCAGTACGGCTAGTGCTTCATCGACCAGACTAGCACCAGGATCGTCCAGCATCGTCATCAAGTGTACCACGATACCGGCTTGCAGTGCGACAACCTTGTTACCAGGATAAAGGCAGAGATTAAATATCGCAGTGGCCGCGTCTTTCTTGCCTCTTGGACTGCCTTGGCACAGCAGACTGATAAGTGCAGGTATAGCCCCAGCTTCCCCTATGAGGGCTTTGTTTTGATCTACAGTTGACAAACTAAAAAGAGTAGCGGCAGCATTCTCCCTTGCTTCCATACTCTCGCTTTCAAGCACCTTTACTATCTCGGGTATTGCCTTCTCTTTTACAATGATACCCTTGTTATCGCTATTTATCGAAAGGTTAAGAAGTGCTGTAACTGCATGCTCTTGTGTTCTTGGATCTGGAGATGAAAGGAGTTGTTTGAGTAAGGGGATTGCACCTGCTTCAGCGATAGATATTCTATTGTCCGCATTTCTTTTTGCTAGTAATCGGAGTTCGCCAGCAGCTGCTCTTTGCGCTTCTTGGTTTCCATTTGCCAACTTCTGCAGTAGTATGTTGATCCCATCACGACTAATATCAGAATTGTTTGCTGGCTTCCTATCTTGGTGACCACCTTGCGTTTTGGGCAGTTCGATGCCATTGGCATCACACCATTGTGCAATTAAGCTCTTCAAAACGAAATTTGGGGTGACAGCAGTGTGGGATAGGTATTGTTGCGTCTTGGGGCAGGTCTTGTGTCCACTGTCGAGCCACTTCTGGATGTAAGATCTTTCATATGTCTGCACAAATAATCACATTACTAGGTTATCAGAAAAGGTTAAAACAGAGTCCAAGTTTATTCCCGATTACTTGTCCTGTGGAGACGATGACGGGATCCTTCATCAGCTCAAGAGAAAGTGGACACCGGAAATCATCTGGGATCACCGGAGATCTATGCTTTGCAAAGCTAGTTTTCCTTTCAATGCTGGCAGAAGTTGGATCCTCCAAGAGTGAACAATCTTTAAGCTTCTTCAGCAGTGACGACATTTCCTCCACAGAGACATCAGGCTCCCCAACACTTGAAATTACCATTTCGTGCAGAGCAACTGACTCCTTCATAATGTCATTCTTATTTTTGAGTTGAAGCTTCTCGGATATTCTCTTGAGGATGGTAGGATCACAGTGACCTTCATTTAATGCTCTATTTAAATCTCTGCTAAGTTGTAAATCACGTAAGTCCATACTTTCTTTAGCTCTATGAAGCTGAGCATGCAATAGCTCAATCTGCAAATGTTAAGTAATTAGTTCTTATCCATGCACATTAATGAATGAATTTTCAGAGACAGAGAACAAGAATACTCAATTTATAAGGTTTTTCATCAATTGGAATGCGATGTGCCTTTTTCATAGAAGATGGGAAAGGAAAAGTGATAGAAGAGGCCAACTGACCTACACAAGCAACATGCACCAAAATGTCCTTAACTTTTTAAGTGTCTTGTGTTCGATACACTTAACAAAGTCTTTTGTAGATATAATTTGTTTGTCGTTTGGCATTTTTGTTGTTTTGACTATATTTTTCCGTTAGTGGAGCCTCGTGCATGTGGGCCGCCCTTTTTACTTTTCTTGTTGTTTTGTGTTTCTCTTCAAAGAATTCTAGAGTGAGGATATCCATCATGAATTCTATTTTCAGTAATAATTCATAAAACCTATCAACACTTACAAGGAAAAACACTTTTTACGAATCATATCATGTACCAAAGTGATTTAAGATGCAAACATATCGGAATTGAGATGCTAAACTGATATCATAGTTCCATCAGAGCATAGTGATCCTGGTAAAAATGATACCAAAACCAATTAGTGTCTGAGTCACCATAATCAAGATGACTTAAACATAGTGCTTGTAAGATTTAACACCAATATAACAATTTTTTGGTAGTTTATGTGGAAGGACATTTAAAGAGAAAGAGAAGATTCAATTTAATGAATTGTATTAGCAACGAGGGGAAGGAAATCCAAGTAGCAGTCAGCATGAAACTTAGATTTTGCCAGTTAGCATCCATCATTGACCGAAACATCAACTCTACGACCAACAGCTTGATTAACTACTAACTGGAGAAAAATACATATTGCTATGTCAAATTGATAACATGCACTTAAGCTTAATGCTTATAAGATGGATGTCCTAATATATGACCGCGTAAGCAAGTCGATTAACAAAATCCAGGATTTTATGTTTGCCCGAAAGGATCAAGTAAGTGGTTGTTCATCTTACCTGCTCTTTAACTTCATCAGATACATTAAGCTTGTCCAAGCTAATCTCACCGAGTGCCTCCTCAATAGATTCAGTTGCCTTAAGGAACAGCCGTTGAAATTTTTGTGGCCGCAAAACCTGTCGACAACAAATCAAGGGGATTAAAGTGTGATGTTGATAATGTTAAGATCTATAAGTTTGAGCCAATATGGTGAAGATTAACATAAATGAGATTGAATACCCAATTCAACCCAAAAGGCTTAAGCTTACTAAGCCCTACGTAGGTCAAACCCAATATATCTTTCCCGACTCTCTTTCAATAGTTAGTCATCTCCGAGACACAAATATTCTCTTAACATATAAATGTTTTTAAAAGAAGTTGAGAAAAAAAGGAATAATTTATGTCTACAAATCAAAAGATGTTAGATTTCACCCATTGATATCATAATTGGGGATAAACCTTACAACAAATTCAACACACTGGCAATTGGGGTTTGGAGGCGATTGCGGTCACCTGATACAGCCTGCTCCCATCGTTCACGGATCGGAGGGTCTCCTTGGCCCCAGCGAGGGCGGCGTAGAGCGACTCGAGGCCGCGGAGCTCGGCCGGCCCGAGAGAGACGGCGTCGTCCCTCAGCTCGTCAAAAAGCGGGGCGAGGAGCTTAACCCGCCGCGCGAGGTCGCAGCACATCTGCCGCAGCGGCCCGCGACTCTCCGGCAGAGCGGACACCTCCGCCACCACCTGTAGCAGGGTTTCCGCCACCGCGCCCCCGGCTCCGCCGCTCATCTCCGTCTCTTTCTCCTCCTCCTCCTCCTTCTCCTGTGCTGCTGTCGGCCCCATGTTCGACGATAGAAGAGGATCTCGAGATGGAGCAAGAGCCAAGTAGAACCGCAGAAAACTATCGAGGCAAATGGTGGGCGGAGCGGCTGCTACATCTCCATGGCTGACTATTTTGATGCATTCCAACCACAATACTTTTCTTCATCTTATTATCGAACATTAGTATCATGTTTATGACAATCATTATGGCTAATTTGGTATAAAACCCACAAAAATCAACATCGCCTTAAGCCCACGATCGTTGACTAACTACACAGATCCCCTCCTGGTTGACTGATTCGACGTCTACCGCTGACTTCATATACAGCGTTGCCCGTTCTGTTTGACTTTTCCGCTGAAGATTTCAAGCTCCAGCGTGATCTGTTTGAACCAGTTATTCATCGTCACAAAAAAATCATGGAGGATTCACATCGATTACAGTAATTGGCATGGCTATTTGAAGTTCCGAGCCATGGAAGATGGATGGCTACGGTTCTCGTGCAGATTCAGTTACAGTCACCGTGGTAGCTCTCTAAGAATTCTCTCTAACTCGCTGGGCCGGCAGGGGATGGCGATGGCGCCCTCATGCCGGAAGCCGAACTCCTCCTCAGCCAGCTCCAACAGCCTCAGGAACACCGGGTTGGAGAGGCAGCGCAGTGAGACCACGAACCTCCGGCGCTGTTCGTCCCACACCGCCACCACCGCAAACTGGCCCTCCTTCACGTCCTGCGGAACCGCCGCTGCATCGGCCTCCTGGAGTTCCAGGCTTCGACCCGGTAGGCTGCTGCCGAGGTGATCGCTCCCGGAGCAAGACAAGCTCCGCTGCAGCACCTTAGCCGCGCGCTTGAGGACGCCGTTGCTGCTCCCCATGAACTTGGCCTTGACCACGCCTGCCTTGAACATGCTCTCCGATGCCGGGTATATAAATAGGTGCTGCGATAGGGAGCACGAAAGCAATGGGTCTGCTGCGTTCATGCATGGTTTGCTGTTCTCAGTTAACTGGCAAGAGCAGGGCCGTTTGCTGTTCCGACTATATGCATATTGTTAGGACATTACATTACGGCTTCTTGTCGTCGTCGTTATCGGAATGTAGCAAACTTGCTGCCGGAGGGAAACAGGCCTAACTTAGATTCAAGTCAGATCTACAAGCGTGATGTGGACTTGTGAGTCCATGTTTGCCACAGCCAGGATGATGCTAAAGCTTATCATGCGATCTAAGAGGAATCAGAGGACACTGATCCTGTACTGGGAGTTTCTCACGAGGGATCATTCGTGTTCTCGGTAGAACTGCAAGGATGATTGAAGTATACTGTGATGTGAAGATGAAAGAGAAGCATCCAGAGGACGGATATTGTTGGATTTTTATAGATATAACATGTCGTCCACATAAACCAAACAATGTCATTTCTGCCTCTGTTTCCTCTGTCATCGGATGAACGCCTTTTCCTGTTAATTGGGTGAACGTGCAGTGATGTGTGTCAAGATTTAAATTATTATTTAAATAAATTGATTAGATAAAATTTTAAAATTTTTATTTTTAAATAAATTGATTAGATAAAATTTTAGAGATAAAAATATTTTAATTTAATTTATTATTTTATACTTATAAATATATGATATCTATATGTATAGATTCATCCAAGTCTTTTAAGTGCTTACAACTCTAGTCAAAATTACCGAGTCAAATAGTAATAATTTGTTACTACTATATGAGAAAGGATTATACTGTAATTTTTGTATTTTAAGACTTTTGTGTGAAGAAGATAACTTTCCTTTTTACTATGGATTGATCGATAGATTTGATATTAAACTTATTAATTAGTCTAACTAGAAGATTTGTTTGGAACTAATATGTTATGTATACCATCGACCGGTGAGTCGACTTGATTGGTTCCTTATTGAAGGTGTAGATGCATCTTGATGTCTCGTTACTGATGTGGGGTATTGACGTGGTGAGCTAAGTAGAGGAATGGGGGTATTCTTTTGCTACGGGATCATCTCCTGACTATTAGTTATCTCCTGCCCACTAGTGGTCCTGCACAACAAGTATGTGCTGGAGGCTTCTCGACTTGATCATTTCGATGCTTAAGTCAACACAAGATAGAGAGGGGGGGCGAGGAGCGAAGAGAGAGAGAGAGAGAGAGAGAGAGAGAGAGAGAACGGTATAAGCTATATAATGAAATGAGTGGAGAGCCCCCCTTCTTCAGCGTAAGCTATAAGTGGCTTTTAATTATACCTAGGCACTTGGTTAGGCTGACTGATCTTCGTATTGGTTGATCGAAGATAAGATCAGGTTAATTGACAGATCATGATAGCAAAAATCTTTCTATATCCTCTTGTCCTCTAATCCTAGTGAGGCGAGGGAGTTAAGGCAAGCGACTTGCCGATGTGATGCGCTCGAAGAACTATCGCGACTATCGCCCTGTGGTCAGACTCCCTTCTTTTTGTATAACCAGGGAATGGTCTTCTCGTCCTTCATCTGACAGGAAAGATTATTAAGACCGTGTCATGCTGCTAGCCATTAATGTGGGGCAGATTCGGGCGTGCTCATGACATGGCATCGTCGAAGAGTTGATGACTCAAAGTCCTACTTAGGTGTCTACTTCTATGGCGAATGAGATAGGATTTTCCATATAAGAAATCCTATCTCATAGTGGAGGATCCATTTGGTTAGTGGCAATACAACAATAATACCATATGCTGCATATGGAGATGCCATAAAGAGATAGAGGGCATAAAATACAGAACTTGCATTAAAGAGATCTATCTCTCATAATCTCTTAGAACATATTATTGATTACAAATCAACTTCAGAGTTTTGGATCATTCTTATTGCATTGCTCAACAAGAAGAATACGACTCAGTTTTAATATTTGAAAAATGATTTTACAAATACCATCTAAAGTGATCTTTTAATTTCTTAAGTTTTTTAAAAATTAAAAATTCATATTCAAAGATATCATTTTTAGATCCAATCTATTTCTTATGCATGATTAAAATGTTATCCTTTCATAGTCTTTGAAAAAAAAATATTTCTTATATTATATTTATTCAATGAAGGATTCAATAACCATCCTTAGTAGAGTTGAAAAATCTTTTTGCTTCTTAGGAATTCCTAACTCGTCAAATAATTAGTCTTTATTTTAAGAGTAGATGAAAATGCTCTTTTTATAAATAAATAAAAGAGAATACTGATAAAGATTAAAAAAAAAATAATGCTAACAATAAGCCAAAGTCTTCGTTGAACAATGGTATAAATCAAAAGAAGATCAAATGTGATATGTGTCACAAGTTAAGCCATATCAAAAAAAATATTATGTTAAGATTAAAGGAGAAAATATTTTAAATAAAGAAGATTGTTTCAATGTTACGGATGAAAATTGAGACAAATGCTTTATGACTAAAACTACTATAGTGGAGATTATGACATTCATCAATTTCTAATATGATTAAATAGTTGATTCAAGATATGGTCATCATCTCTCTAATGATAATATAAAATTCATAAATCTTTGTCAATATACATGTAATAATATAATTATCAAAGTAAATAATACTATTCACTATTCACCAAGTGAAGGAGGAAGACAACGTCGTAATCTCATATAAAGATAATAATCCTATTACATTGAAAAATGTATACCATATTTTAGGTATGAAAAAAATCTTTTTTTATTACAAATACAATTGATGCTAAAAATTTTATTTTATTTTATCTTAATAGAGTCAGGTTTCTTCGCAACATAAAAGAATTAATTATAGATATAATACACACTAGTAAAAGGGTCAAAGATTTATATATTTTATCAACATCTAACTCTTAAGTTGATAGAAGTTGATAGGATGAGTACAAATAATGATATATCAATCTCGCATGCTAGACTTGATCATATAAATATTTTTAAATTAAGAATTATGATGTAGAAAAGTTTAGTTAATGGTCTTTCTAATCTTACTACTTTTACTAATAATAAAGTTTGTGAAGGTTGTCAATATGATAAAGCACAAAAATAACTTTTTGATATATCACTCAACAAATTTTTATTAGAGCTTATTCATTAGTGATGTAATAGGTCTTACTCAAACTCCATCTTATCTAATTTTTCTCATTATATGCTTTTTTTTTATTGTTGATTTTATAAGGTTTACTTGCGTCTACTATATGAATAAGAAATCAATTTTTTTAAAAAAATTTTAAAAGTTTAAATTAATAATTAAAGGTATTCTTAAAATAAAAATTAAAATATAACATAGATAATAGCAAGGAGTTCACTTCTAATAGATTCTTCTCTTTTTGCAAAGAACATGACATCAAAAGGGAACTCACTTGTTCAAACACACCACAAAAAAATAACATAATATCATATATTCATATAAAGAATATCACATATTCATACAACGTGCCGAAAGCTTTATAAATGTGTTAGATATTTAGTTGATTTGTCAAGGTCTTAATTGAAGTCATTCTAGGTTAATTTAAGCTAGTATTGGGTTGAAACAAAGCCCACTTATCAAAGGGTTTAAAGTCGAGCCAAATTAAGCTTGTTAGAAGACCTGGCTAGTGGTACCATCAAGCTCCAAGTGGTAGTATCGTCTGAGTTAACCAACAAACACTATTTATACTTTGTTAGCCTTTTCGATGATGGTATCATCTATAGTGATGGTAGTCCTATCCAGAATTTAAATTTTACGATGGTAGTACCACTAAAGTTTAGATTTACAATATCAAAAGTTATGATAATAGTAATGCTTAATAGGTGGTATCACTAGTACCCTAAAATTTTGAGATTTAAATTTTTAGCTCTATTTTTGAAGCTTTTTGAGGTCTATAAATACCTTAATCAGGCTTGGTTGATGGAATATCCATTTTTGAGCTAGTAAACTATTAAAAGCTTAATTTGGAGCATAATTTAAGTTTTCTCCTCTTGATTTTAGTTGAAATTCTAAGTTACAAGATGTGAGAAATCTCTTATAAAAAGAGAGTGTGAATATGAATGTTATCTCCTAAGTTTGAAAAAAAGAAAGAGTTGTAACAAGGATGATTGATCTTTGTTTACTGGAAAGAGGAATCAAGAATAAAGGTAAATTGAGAAGACTGAACTACTATAAATTAGTTTGCCCCTCTTTACTTGTGACTTAGTTTTATTCTTTTTACTTGTAATTTTAACTTGAACTATCGAGTTTCCAAAACGTATTGATTTATCAATTGAGTATTAAAATTGATTAAAAATACTATTGTACTAAGAGATATATTTTTATTTTTAAACCAAATTATGTTTGCATAGTCAAGAAGACCCTCTACGAGGTAAAGCAAGTTTTTCACAATATTTATATTTTAATTATTTTTTTATTCAGATTCTAGTTTATTTATTAAAAAGTAAGGAAGCTTATACATTATTGGTCTTTGTACATGAATGATATAATCATCATCGATAATGATAAAATAAATATTCTTCTCTCTAATTTGAAATAAAAATATTGAGGGAGCTTAATATATTTTTCTTGGTCTAGAGGTGATGAACACAAAAGAAGGTATATTTATCTCTCAGATAAGCTATGATTATGCAGATATTTGATCTGAGAGATGATTTGGATAATTATAGGTATAATAAGAAATAACAATTGATCTCTCTTTTTATAATCGAAACAAAATATAAGACTTTCTCACTTATTGCTTGAGAATGTAAATGGTTAAAATATTTGATTAAGAATGCTTACTATTAAATTAATAAACTAACTATTTTACAGTATAATAACCAAAGTACCTTAAAATTAATTATAAATTTAATTTATTATACAAGAGTCAAGCATTTTAGAATTGAACATCATTTCATTCGAGAAAATATACTTCAAGGAGCAAAGATAATATCACAAATATCTTTACAAAATCTCTTTCCAAAAAATCATTGGAAGATTTTCGAAGTAAATTGAGACTTATCTGAAAAGAATACTTTAAAGGAGAGTGATAAGATTTAAAATATTATTTTTGAAGGATTTTAAAGTTCTTATCTTTTATCTTTGAAATAAGCTGATTAAATAAAGTTTTAGAGATAAAGATCTCTTAATTTAAATTGTTATTCTATACCTATAAATAAATGACATATACATGTAGATTCATCCAAATTTTAAGTGGTCAGATCTACAGAACTCTAAGTCAAAGAATAGTTCAAGATTTTATAAGTATTTTTTTAATATAATATAATATATATTTTTACTTCTGTCTTGATTTTTTTCTATTTAGTTTGATCTTAGGTTACTACTACCTTATTACTATTATTTGAAAAAAAGATTACACTTATATGTGATTTCTTTCTTCTTCTTTTTTTCACAATATGATACCCAAGATATTTATCTATTATTTATCAAATTTATGATATATATATATCAGATTAAGCTACCAGAAGCTGGAATATTGCTTTTAAGTGCAGCTGAAAACATGCAACAAAGGTTCATTGCATGACAGCTAAAACATCATTCCCTCTGCTTTAGGATCCGAATGCATGTAGAGGTTGAGTTGGAGCACTGGCAGGGAGGAGTTGGTACCCATGAGTAGTGCAATGCACTCATGCAGTGAACATGGATCGCATGTTGGCGAGCTATCTGACGACAGCGATCATGCTCGTAAGCTGTTGATGACTGTGACACTCGCTATCTTTCTCTAGACCATTAAAGATCACAGTCAATTTTCGAATCCATCATAGATTCTCGACCGAAAATTAAAGATATATACATACTAAACTCTTATAAATCCATTCAAATATTCTTTTGATTGCATGGACATGGAATTAAACTTGAGGTATTATATTAAATTATTATTTTTATTAATAATAAGAGGTCTAAGTTGGTTCAATACATACAAGTAGAGGCTGATCTATGTGCATATCCGAGTACACATATTTCTATCATAAGTATTCTATTTTTTTTGGATAATTTTATAATTCAACGAATTGTTATAAAAAAAATTAATCCAATAATTTTAGTAAAACTTTGGATTAGATAGTTTTTTTTATAACACTTATTAACGATAAAAAAAAATTATGTCTTCGAGAGATCCCAATTAATCTCACATCGAAAGGTAAGAGTACTCACATGCACCATTTCCGATGTGAGGTTTGTGGATCACGATCAGCCCTTTCGGTAGTGCTTTCGGGTTTGGTTGCATGGCTGCCAAACACCTCCCATGGCCACAAACCTTTGCTTTCGATGTCCCTTCCTCAGGGAACACGCCGGTGCAAGGATCTAATACCTAATGCTACTTCCACCACCCATGATCTCCACATGTCAACATCGTTAATTTGCCGCGCCATGGCCGGTCTTCCAATCCACCTTCATCTCCTTCTCCCTCCCTCCGTTGCTTCTTCCATGATCCTCTTGTAGAACTCACGGTCGAGGTTTTACCGATCATCGGGGACTAAAACCCACATCAGCTCATCTTGCACGGATCGATCCCAGCCATGCCGATGTCTCCATCTCTTGTTTCGGTGTCGGAATCAGCTCAGATGACGGTGCGAAGCTTGTCGCTGCTCCCACGTTCCCATGCACATGCAAAGCCTGATCACGAGCAGGGGGACATCTGAGAATCTGATCACTGCGTTGAGATAATTGTGCCGTAGCGTTCGTGGTTGTACTCGGGGCCTAACTCTGCTCTCCGTTTTATTTCCTTTCATGAATCGACAGGAGAGGAAACAGTAACCGGTGCAGATAGAACCCGTCGGTTGATCAGTTCATCTGATCTGAGGAAGTCATCACTGGCGCAAGACCCATCCAAGCTTCACTGTCATTGGTTGGTCAACCTCGATGAACATGAGATGGGGCCGAGATCAAGGGAGGTTTTCATGGGATTTTTTGTGGTGTGATTGTCGACACACCTACTGCTTTTACTCTCTTCCTCTTTATTATCTCCTCTTCTGCATAGTAGAGAAGTCACGGACATCAGATTAACGTACGTACTGCTGGTTTCATTTGTTGGTCAGTCACCTGCAGCCAATGTTAAAGGCCTTAATCTGTTTAAGATGACCCATTGGGTTCAGTGCAGGTTGAGCCTATCCACTCCTCCTTGCTTGCTCTCAAAAACTCTCAGCGATTGCAAGGCCCACAGCTGAGATAAAAGACTGACCTCTCTTTCAAGGATTATGTACGCTCTCATCTCATCTACCAATACTTCTTCCTAATTTGAGGAACTCATCTTAGTTTTAAAGTTCGTGTAACTAAATCATCATTCTCTCAGTTTCTCATAACCTTTTGTGGATTTCTTAGGTTCTCTCTTGGGTTTTTTTTTTTTGCTGATCTTGTTCTTTGGAGACTCTCAAAGGAGCTTTCGGAGAAAAGATTAATGGAGTAGTGCTTCGATTTCACTTGCGAGAGGTCTGAAATGGTTTGCAGGAGTCACAAAGAGAACTATAATCACAATATACAAAGGGTGCCGTAGAGATGTTCTCATGCATATGCTTATGTTCAGGAGCTGAGTCGCTTCGATGAAGCATGCATGTATGAATTCATAGACATAAGTACCGATTTTTGACAGGCATAAATGTTGGATTTGAAGCTTGAAATTTAGGATTATAGATACTATTTCACCCAGTTTCTTCTAGGTTGGTCCATTTCAGATTTGCCTCATTCCTTAGGCCATAAAATGTGCATAAACACATGGTAATTTGTCCATGAAAGCATTCATATCTTTGCTACGATCACACCAAATGCACGAGTAAAGCATCTCCTCTATGCTGACCAACTACGAGCCTTTAATGCATAATAGTTTTGATCGAGCATCATAGTACAACATTAACATCAGCAGCAATAACAACAAATCATCAACCCCAATAGTTTGATATTTCACTGAGATTGGTTGTGAGCTATATCAACTATTACAAATACGGAGGTATACTGTTCGATCGTGGAAAGAGGGAGGTATAAATGTGTTCGGCCTTTAATACACTACGTGATTGTTTTGTCTGCTAAAATGGAGGAGGAGATCAAGTAAAATTACCAGACAAATCTCTGCATCATCATCATGTATAGGTCCACTTCAGAAACAACTAGCAATATGTACCTTCTGCGAGGACCACCTGCATGAGTGATTGATGATGGAATTGTGCCCTCTTTTTTCTCTTTCTTGAGATGAAAAGCAGCTCTTTGAGTACATTCGTCAAAGCTGTAGAGGAAGTCACTGGAACTGTCATGGAGTTGGAGCTTTCGAGGTGTTTGCCTCTTCAGATGATTCCTGTACATGTGTGCTTCGAATGATGCTTCATCTTTCTATCTAAATGGGGGATTCTCCATTTGCTTTCTTCCGTGTCACATAACATCGCCCATCTCAACCAGAATGTGACGTTGAGAAGATATTTGCTGGTAGTCTAAGAAGAACACTATAGAAGAAAGTATTACTGAAAGGAAATTGCAACACAAAAGTACAAAAGAGACTGAAACCATCTAAGACAGCTTTTGTAAGAATCATTTTGCTATGTAATATTGGATAGCTTACCATTCTTCATCTCAAAACACACATGTTTAACACCTAACCGTAGAGAAGAAAGAGGAAGATACGGATATCGCAGTTCTTCGCTTTCTCCATGCTTCGAATAATCGTCAAGCTCGGCTCTTTGGCTGGTTTTTCGAAGAAGGAATATTAGGAAATAGGAAGATGATCGTATGTCCATACTCACAACCATCTGTTGGTGTATTCTGAGAAGAAGAAATAGCATCAACCTCTTTGAGAAGGCTCACAAATGAGCTAAGTATAGTGGTGCATGATGTTCTTCTCCATTTTGATTCCTTAATTTGGTCAGGAGCAATTGTTTGTACACACAATCCTTGTCATGATTCTGGTCGCTTAGCTTTAACTAATGACACGTTCTTCGTCCATCATCAACATAAACTAATAGGGTTTGTTCCATTTTAGGAGAAGAAAAAGGAAAGAAAAAATACTCCTTATCAAGAAAACCAAACATCATTCTTCCTTAATGAACACCATATTATCTGACATGGTAATCACAATACTCAAGAGTATAAAAGCTTAATTAGCTATGGACAAACAAAAGGTAAAGATAAAGCGAACATGAGATCACAAGCAAGGGCAGGAGAATTGTGTGTCGAGTGGCCACCTTCAAAGGAAAAGGAATCCATACCTTGTGAAAGCATAATCGATTGGTATCACTTCTTGGAATCTGAAAGCTGATAAAGATCTATCTACTTGAGTGACAATAACTTAGACTTAAAGGCTTGCTTACTACCCTGCAAACAATCAACTAAAGGTATGGAAGGTAAAAGAAGTCGGGAAATCCATCTATAAGAACAAAAGCGGCAGCAAGAAACTTGACCTCTGAGGAGATGATGACTTGATGGTGGTGGCATGTGTTGTTTAGCCGCTTATTTGCCGATGCAGCATCATCAAGATTCTCATCGACGACGAGGACGGCGGGGCATCCGGTCGGTGTGAATCTTGATGATGCCACAGCTGCAAACACCGACTTCTGTTCCCACGGAGACGGAGTGTAACGGGAGAAGAGAGCTTGAGGCGAGTGAGTCGGAGGAGAGGAGATAGCAAGCAACAGGAATAAGAAGAAAGGAGCACTGCAAGGGGGGACGTACTGTTGGAACGAACCCACAGGGCGAGCGACACCGGTGGCTGGATCGAGCCTGGAAAGACGGTGGATTTATGGACCCACGAGAGGAATCTCGCAGTCTCCTGCGGTAGTACTCTTTTTAGTTGTATCGAGGCAATACCAACAGCAAATCCTTTCCCAGCACCCAACGGAATCAAAGGGCAGGCGAAACGAAGCAAGTCCCCGATCGATCCTCATGCACCTCATCCCTTTCCCCACCATGAGAGAGAGAGAGAGAGGAGAAGAAGAAGAAGAAGAGTGAGGTGTTACGGTGATTGCTGCCGCTACTGAGACCTAATAAAGCTCCCACGCAAGATCTGACACGTTTCGACCTTACGAACCATGGCTTGGGATCTCAAAGGATAGAAAGAGACGGGCGAAGGGTAGAGAGAGGGAAGGAGAAGGACGCTGTGGATCACTGTTATTCTACTTGTCAAGACATGCATCTTCTCTGCTCATCTGCGGTGCCTTCTTCGAGCAATATGATCCACGTATTTAGAGCTTTGGTGTGTCATATCATGTCATGAACACAGTCACATACAGGTCATACGACCAATCCCCCTCTTCATTAATCTAGCAAAAAATCGTTAGGACTTCTTTTGGTGGGCTTCGTCGTGAAATGGACGTCTCAGCTCCACCAGTTGTGGTGGCGGTGGTGCATTAGCGGGTCACACACATTGCTTTTATTGTGGGCAACTACCTCGTACGATAACAGGTTTGGTTTGGGGGACCAGCATCCATCGTTATACCATCATCGTCTTCTTCTTCTTCTTCCCTGGTTTAATGTCCTGATCGTATATATAAATGTTGAGGAAATACGATGACTATACGTAGCAGATAGATGTACACACCATGTACGTACAGAAAAACTCGCCCCTGGTTTCACGAGATTCCATCCAGGAAGTGCTAAGAGGAACGTGACATGAGGAAACAAACGCAATATTCCTTTGTTGTTTCCCAAAGTGTAATTGACACACTGACCACAACAATTGATCCCAAATAGGCACATGGAGACAGCCCATATGCTCGATTATAACTCAGAGAAAGTACATGATTAGCCATTATTTTTAGAGGCTAACCATGTGATTTGGGGTGCACATAACCATGCTTACAAGGGGGAATTCGTGGTGTGGTTGGAGTTATTTGTGGAGGAACCACGAGAAGGGAATCGAGATGCCCTTCTTCGAAAGCCACAAGCACTTGAATGTGTATGAGGGACAATGCATGGCCTCTATCAATGGTATCGTTCAAAGGTTAGGTGTCATGTGGCTTTCCCTTGAACGTGCACATCACTTAGGAATTTAATTTATGCCTTCGATTTATGCATGACTTGTCAGTAAAAATTTGAACTCTGATAATGTAGCAATGATGGCATTGTATCAAGTTTGAGACTTCCTCTGCAAAAAGAAGTAGAAAATCTTCTGCTCTGCAAAGATATTTCCATCATTATCATCATCATTATTCAATCCACATATTAGGGTCTCCATCATCATCATCATCATTCAACCCACAACTGCCAAAGCAAAAGCAAAACACAAGAAAACCTAGAAAAACCAAATAGAAGAGATTACATATATCAGTCTTTTAGGAGAGCCATGGCAATTACTACAAGGGGAAAAAAGTGACAGTACAAATTCTTTAGCGGAGCCGAATGCCGATGCCGCTGCTAAAATTACTGAGCCATTACAGTGCTCTCTGGTGTCCTACCGCAGGAATGCTTTGCATCGGGCTTTCAAAACACATGGAGTCACTCAAGGAACGCCTCCTCACTCTTATGTCACTAGTGCTCGAGTTCCTCTGGGGAAGCAGGGTATCGGAGTAAGGAGGTCCGACAAACAGCTCACTCATCTTGAAAAAGAGCTCAAGATTGTGCTGGTATTTGTCTGCCATGACACCGTCTCCATCTGTTGCCATCTTGCTGTCTGCTATTTTCTTCAAGTTGGTTGACTCATCATCGTCGGACCAATAATAATTATCAAGGCCATCTCGCATGGCCAAGTCATCAAACTCGTCATCCGACTTGGTAGAGTCTTCCTCCACCGAGCCTTCAATCTGAAAATCAGTCATAAAGCGGAGATAGCTACTCACCATCCTTCTTTAGCTTAGAAAAATGATTAACACAATGTTGTTTCTATGGAGTATCCAAAATGCCCTGATCAGTTCTTTATAAAGACAGTCGAGTATAGCTTTTTTTTTTTTCCTTTTGGCATTTGAAAAGAAAATCGTCAAATTTGGTAGAGATACTTATAGTGCCTAATGCACTATACCTCGACCCGCTTGTTGACGCCATCAAAATATCTGTCATAATTTTAAAATGATAAAAAGTTTTTAGGCCAACAAGACCAAGAAAAGGTCCAGTTTGTACCTCCTCATGGATCTCCTTGTGGTCTATATCACTAAAATCCTCATCACTATCACCATCATGTGGATCATCAGCTTCTTCATCACTACCCGCTACAAAAAATTCCTCCTTAAGCTACAAAGATTAGAGGAAATTGGTCAGAAATGCAAGAGGATGAAGCATGTATTGATCCCATGGCAAAGGAAAAAATAATGCAACATATACATCTAGTGGACTGCCTTTGTCAGTTGTGAACGAGTAATAGGAAGTAAGCCAACAATTAGACTTTTTTAAAGCAGAAATCATGCAGGCCAACAATTGCAGTTATAAACGAGTACATTACATCTTGCATACATATTTTGGTGAACCAGGTTCCTGCATCCATTGAGAGCATTTCTTTCTCAAATGTAACTGTAACGTTACTGGCGAGCTTCAAACAAGGATAGGCTTATGATGGATAGCTAGGAAATTTCATTTGACCAGGAATTTTATCTATCTATTAGAAGCATGTGGATCCATTGGTTTACTCAGAAAAGTGGTTCAGAGTCTTCAGACAACAACAAAACAATGACCACCATCTGCTGAATTTCACCACTAATTAACTCAATAACTAAACAAAACAAATGTATTCTGGCAGTGACCTCATCAGTCTCCCTCATAATGATAACTACTGGATGCGGGGCTCATGTTTCTGTTAGACATTTAGCCATCAAGATGTTGGAATGCAAGTTGAATTTCACTAACCTGAACAAAAAAACTTATGCCAATCAGTCAACAGTATCAAGTGCTGCTGAACAAGCCTAGAAAGTAAATTTCTTCCTCATGGGGATAAGATTGTAGCAAGCAGAAAAGTCAAATTGAAATTCAGGGAGGACCAACCCTCTGAAGTCCTAGATTTGATGATGAACAAACATACAAAGAAGTTGAACATTATGTACAAACCAAAGCATAATGCTGATAGCATAATCCAAAACCAGAAAAAATTCCCGTGAACAGACTTATATAGTAAGCAAATCTGTGAGGAATTCATAAGGTAAACTGCACCTAATAATTTTCAATTTAGGCTTCAAAGTTCATCATCATCAGTAAATTTAGCTGAACTAGAAATCTAGAATAGAAATTAAAGAAAAAAGAATAACATCATGATGCAAAGGGGATTGAATGGAAGTTGCAGTTATGGAAAATAGCATGCCACTTGAATAATCAAAATAGTACATAAATATTAGCAACATCACACGCATGATCAACTGCTAGATACAGCTCATTTCAAGCAATGCACTAGGATGTCAGCTGAAGTCATTTACCTCTTTGGCAGGTCCATCTGATGCTTTTGGAGAGCTACAACATGAAGAAACGTATCTACTACCAGTGTCAGTGCCATCAGCCCTTGAGCCATCGATGCTCCCTGTTTGACTTGTACCACATGTCTCACGTGGCCATGCACTGATTCCAAAATTTCCAAACTGAAGGTTAACTGGCTCAGCCTTCCCAATTTGTAAGGGGCCATACATGGGGCTTCCCACACACTTTTCGCTCCAATTTTCAGACGATGGCTTCCCAGTATAATCAACAAACGGAACAGGCCAAGCCTTGGCAACAGATCCATCTATGTTCAGAAGTGCCATAAGATGCCTTGAGGAACCCTTCCTCTGGATCAACTGAAGCATTCCCTTGGAGCTAAGAGAATTTGCAGCACGCTGGTTTCTGTACTCTTCAAGTATCACGGCAACTGTATTTGTAGCTGGGTCATAGAACTGCTCTCCTGCATCTCGCCTACGTAGACAACCAAAAACTGTGGCATGGATAGATGCCACACTTCGGTCAACATTTGTATTGTTTATTTTTGGAACCAGATGCTTATCAGCCCTGTTACAGAGATACTCCTGGATTTTTCTGATATTTCGTATGTATTTTACATACTTATTTTTTGCTGGGTCCAATGTCATGTATTTGGCACGCACAGAAAATCTTTCCATGTGTTTGTCTTCATTTGTTATGTAAATCATGAAGGGTATTATTGAAGGATGCTTCTTCATGAGCCCCATCTAACAAATGAAAACAGCATAAGATATCAGTTAGAAATCAACTTTACAGAAAACTTATAGTCTGTGACAGAGTGAAAACATCTATGGCCATTGAAAATTGTCTGACAAACCTTTAGAGAAATCCAAATGCAGATGCAACTAAGATCGAACTGGAAAATTGCATTTTAAGAAAGAAAAAGAAGGGAAATCTAATATCGCGATTCCTGAGTACCCACCACAAAATTGAGGCTCAAGTGGACGCCCTCAACAACCACAGATTCTTTTCGATCTTCCCATGCAGTGATCAAACGATCAAGACTGTCTATGACCATCTCACTTTGTGCTTTAAAGCCCTCGATAGCCATTTGTCTTTTACCAATTAACTCAGTTCCAAGGATGGGTTCATGAGATCGGCCACCAGTTTTTTCATTTAAAGCTCCATCAGATGCTTCTTCCTTGACTTTTGTGTGCGAAATAACAGCAAGCTTCTTTTCTTTTCGTTTAGCCTTTGCTTTAGCAACTGCCACCGGATCTAAGCATTCCCCAGCATGATAAGTTGAAGCCCACAGAAGTGGGTTTTGTTTTTCATCCATGAAGCTCCTCATCATATGGCGTATTGAGTCAGTAGAAATGACAGTTGTCACACCCAGTCTTCCCCCCTGCTTGCAAATATGCAAAGGGAATATCTTTATCAAATTGAATTGAGTTTGCCCAGCATTATGTTGGTCAGATGTTGATATATATTAAGATAAGCACATGGTGGACTATTTGAAAAAGATTCAAACAAATATTAGTAACTTTGGAGTTGATGTTCAACATGGACAACTTAGTTTTATCTTTTTGGTATGGCTTGAAGTAGGTTAAAATCTTTCATGCTAGAAAAGCAACAAAAAGAAATGTTGAACTCATTTAAAATTTGACCAGTTTCCTTGAATTGTTGGAGAACTGAACTAAACAGATATATGTTAATATTAAATGACAAGTCAACTTTCACATGTCTTCATGTATGTTATTAGCTTCTGTTCTCAAAGCCAGATAAAAGAGGGTTGCATTAAGACACTGAAGTCAGCATAAAACCAGCTTGAAAAACTTTATTGAGAACAATGAAAACAATAAGATTTTTAGGTGCTCATGATTTAACTAGGGATATTATCTAACACAGAATGCAACTGTTGGAAAAGATCCCTGTAGCCAACCCTATATCATCGGAAGCTTCTTCTTGTTGTTATTGTTGTAAGTTAGCTTTTACATAATCTGATAGAAAATCCATCTAAACAAATAGTATATATAAATTATAAGCACCAAGACACTATATCATAAACAGGTCCTGCTTGTAGATTTGACACAAAAGATTCTGATAGAAAATCCATCTAACAAAACTAGCAATATATAAATATATAATTTTTAAGAACTAAGGCACTATATCATAAAGAGGTTCTGCTATGTAGATCGCATTACAAAAGATAAGCTCTACTTGAATTTCATAAGTTAGTACAGTTGCCCAGAAAGGAACTTGTGTCTGGAGACGAAGGAAGTTCATTTGACAATGCTTCCAAAACAATTATCTCCTTACATCATCTCGTTGATTGTGCGATGCTCTATTTTCTCTCTTTTTCTTCTTCGTTACAATATAATACATATACATCAAACTCAATGAGTATAACTAAAAACATCAGACAACCGAATGTATGTACCAGTTCATCTTAAGGTAAATCCAACAATCATGGATCTCAAAATGTAGATAAAACATGAAAAATAAAGTGTATGCTAGAGGATTCTCTGGAAGTACCAGCAAGGATGACAGAGTAGACTTGCCACAGCCACTAGTGCCACACAAGAGAACTGTCACAGATTCCTTTCTTTCTCGAATTCTAAAAGATATTTACAATGCAGGAAAAGAGTTAGGAACCACAAACAAGAAGCTACAAAAGCAGATGAGCAAAAAAGTTCTTCACAAGTAAATCAAATCAACAGACTTCATTTAAGTTCTTCACAAGTAAATCAAATCAACAGACGTCAATCAACTTACAGCCACTAGTTGTGTTCCAGAGAATAGATACTTAGAAATCATCCAACGTTAACTGGTTCTATATGTTCTCTCCCCAAAACTAAAAGCCAAAATGATTTACATAAACTAAATATAAGCCTCAGATATCTTTGAATTACTTAAATATGAACCTTACAGATTATGAAGAACCAGATAGTTTTCTTGAGGTGTCATTGTTCTAAACTGGGTGTATAGAATCTGAAGGATCTACCATGATGGACTTAATTTATGAAATACGACAGATAAAAGTAGGAGACTGAGAAAAAAAACTTGTTGCAATTTCGTTGCAACAACTAAAGAAACAATGAATCTTAGCACTGCAAGGCCTGCTTATAACAATGTTAATGGACCCTGTACTTGATGATGCCTAGATGTGATTTAACCACAAAGAGTATACTTATGGAACACAAATTTTCAACTTGGGTTCCTCTTTTAAATCAATAAGGGTTTTATTCAGACAATTCTAGTTGGGCTTATAATTTTTTTTTACAATGGCTTCACATAGATAGTATGCAGGAGTTAAGCACATCAAGAAAGTGTTCAGCATTGATTAGCTTTTTTCAAAAGCAAGCAACTTTAGAATGAAAAATAAGGCATCATCATGATGATTTATGACTACGACTCCTGAAGCAACTAGACAAGTTGCATAATAGACATAGAGGAATATGGCAGGCTGCTCATCAGGCTTAAACATGTAGATTCAACAATTTCCTAAACGACAGGAAACTAATGATTGAGTGAAATGTATGAAACATGGGATCTTGGTAACAGTTAGGCAAATTGAAAATTTCCAACCATAGTAACCTATCTAATAACCTGCTTAATGTCAAGATTAGGAGTACGCATGTAGAAACTTATTCGATAAGAGATGTGCAAAAAAAGGGGATATGATGTCCTGTATCCTCTCTATTTCAATAATCATGCACTAAACCTCATCACCTAATTTTGGTGTCAGTACATGTTATCCTTCCCCTCAATCAACAAATTTAAGATGGAGCACTCTAATATGCTTTGTGAAACAACAATAACCCACTCAATTAGAGAAGGATTAGATGCAAAAATTTACATTCCAATCTCTAAATATATCTTGGGCTTCACACTGGCAGGGGTTTATGCATGACTAAATGCAAAAGTTACATGAAAAAGGAAGATTTACTTCATTCTGTCAAAAGACAATATGTCTGACAAGCAGGATAGTAGATTCATACTAAGTCTTAACTAACAAATTTAAGGTTCATTGTAGAGATGGAAAAAGGAAGAGGAAAGTAACAGAATTAATCCATAAAGATATAAAAAGAGCAGATAGGATTACCAGACACACACATACGGTTGTATTTCTTTTATCTGTATATATGATGATTAGCATAGCTACACTAGTTCTATAAAATAGAGTGCTTACATGCAAGGACAACAATGATACTTTTTATTCCATTTGAGAAGTTTGCTTTCATTAATCCATTACAACAAGAAATTAGAAGGTGAATACAATCGACAGGCTTTGCATGAAAAAAGCCTCTAATCTCTGACAATACCACATCTTGATCAAACAAGACATTTTGTAAATAGCATCACATTGTGCAAAACCTATGCAAAACTTTTAAGTTCATTTTAAGTTCCTTTGCATATGTTCACAAGAACTCAATCAGAGCATTTTAGAAGGAAACAGAAGGTGCTGTACCTGCAAGCCAGAAGCAAGTCAGCTCTTTGATTGCGACCTACATATTTGTACAGGGCAAGGGCATCACAGACGATGTCCAAGAAGCGCTCCCGTGAAACAACAACAGTTGTTAGCCTTTTGTACAATTCGAAAGGAATTCCACAAGTCGTATCTACATTCTCTTGAATCAAGTCATTAGTCACGTTTGCCTGGTCTAATCCACCAGTTTCATTAGATTCATATTCTGCATTGGATGGAATCCGCCAGTCGTTTGAGCTTGTGGCATCAGACGGAAAATCATCAACTGAGGACTCATCCCTCATCACTTCAAATACCCTTCGGCTAATCTACGAAATAAGAACATTAAATAACATGTTTCATTCAGATCTCAAGATGTCAATGATATACCAAAAGCAAGAAAGTTCTTCTGAAGAGACTAATTACGATCGGTTTTAGAGGACAATAGGAGCATGCGTGAGATCAAAATCTACCACCCGCTCCTCTACTACCAACCTTGAAGGCATGACGTGCCTTGCAGCCCATGAGCTGCAGCGTGCTCTGTAGCACCGACCGCGTATACCGAAACGACAAGCTCCTGTTATCCTCGCTCGCCATCCCCTTCCCTCTCTCGCCACCGACTCCTCCCGTCTCGCCGTCGTCCACCACCACAATGTACAGAAACTTCGGCCGCTCCGACATCTCCAAGAACCTCCGAACAAGAATCAAGAAACCCAAGAAGAACCGGAAACCGAGACCCAAGATCCAAAGAGGAAGCAAACAGGCGGGCGGCGAGATTCAACAACGAGGGCAATGCAGGGGGCTCCGGGGCCTGATCGACGAGATTGGAGCCAGCGACGAGACCGCGACCACGCCGGGTGGAGAGCGCCCCTCGCGCGGGGGGATCCGAGGCGGGTGAACGGACGGGCGGGAGGCTAGGGTTTTCTGCAGGAGGGGCGGAAGGAAGGGGTGGGAGGAGGATTGGGCTCGGGTAGTCCGCCATGGCCAAAGCTCGCGCCCGAGCTATGCCCTCCTCCGCCTGTCACGACCTCCACGCATCGCCCCGCTCGAGCCCACACATGTCTCCCATGCGACTCGTTCCTCTCCTCCTGCTGCTCCTCCGGATCCGCTGCAAGAAACCCTGCGAAGGACGGCAGGGAGGAGTTTCAGGGTCGGTAAAACGGTGGGTGGGGGGAGAGGGGTAGCGTCGTTATTTCGTCGAGTTTCAGGGTCGTACGGGGAGATACGATTCTCCCCGCGGCTTTCGTCCGGATGTCCGCCACGAGGAGTGTTCGCGAGTGCGGTGGTGGACCTTGTCGTCCTTCCCTACGTGTGTTCGGCCCGCTTCACACAGAGTGGACCCCAGACGCAGGTTCAACCGCCAAGACAAAATTATTATTATTATTTTTTAATATATAGCGACATAATATCGTTGATCACTATATCACATCTTGAAAACTAATCTTCAAGAAGGTTGAATGCTTCACAAGGATAATTCTCAAGGTGAATTCGCAAGCATCACCTGCACGATTAATGTCATAGTTTAACACGAGAGCTGAAATTAAGATTTCATATCCCAAAATATATCTAGAATGTTCATATTTCATAGAGTGATGAAGGAAATATTTATGTAATAAATAATATTGTGAAGAACATTTTCCTCTTGGATTCATTCTATTGTCATAGATCAGCTGAAAATGTCATATCTATCATGTCCCGATTTATCCAATATATTAATTATTTCACTCTGAAATAAATAATTATTTTGATAGAACTTTCTAGTTGACACACACAACAAATAGTTTTACCCATTCTTTTTACCAAATTCATATTTGGAACAGATAAGTTAAAATAAGTATATTACAAAAAAAAAAAAAAGTTAAAAGAAACATAGGAACTTCTCTTGATTTTGTATTGTAGATTTCTGTCTAATCATCATTCAAACGAAAAAGAAGTGAAAGTGTGACCATCCAAGTTTCATTTACTAGATAATATACACAATATTTGGAGAGGAAGTAATGGAATTCCAAATCCTCGGAGACCAGCTAATGAGCTAATGCTCCATCCAGTATACCGCATAGAGTGGGATATGAACAAAGGGGATTTCATCATCATGTCCAAAATTAGTGTCGAATCTAAGAAAAATTGTTGTACTGGTGCCCAAAGCTCGATTAGAGAACCGTAGCCACAGCTCATGTAAGCTATAGAGGAATTGAATAGATAACGAACGTAGCATGTAAAATCAGAATAGACATTACATCTACAAGCTATTGCGAAGCTGAGAATTATAATATAACATGAAATCTGTGATTTGTCAGACCCAATATTCAAATCCAAGTCGGTATCATATTAACGCTGTAATCCAAATGGCCTTAATGCTTATTTCCAAACTGCCACCATTTTTTCTTCTTCTTTGTGTCTGCAGCAGGAAGATCTGACCGAAGAAAAAGGAAATATTAACCAAAAAACAAGTGTTCCAATAATGTACCACAACAACAATGTTTTTGCTGGAAGGATTGGAAAGCGCATTTGTTTTCTATTTGTCCTGCAACCGATGCAAAGTGGGGATCTACCAGTGAGACATGGAGAATACAATAATGTACTTACCACCTTCAGGATAAATTGAGTTGTAGTGCACCTCAGCCCAAAAGCTCAAGAAAATGACTGCAACAAATTATACGACTTTGATTATAGCTCCAAGCCCAGAAACAGATGAAAAAGTTATTAGTATTTTATGGATATCAAGATAGATGAAATGTGTGGGGTCTATGACAGTGCGCTTACGTTTGACCCCTCACAAGAGCAAGTAGCCTAATTGGAACACTAGTTTTCATGCTGATTTTTAGTTCCATTCTTAACTCCAGGTCTTAACTATTCAAGGTGAGTAAATTTAATTAGACTAAATTATTCTTAACAGGAAAGTCTAAATTTGAGATGTACCTCGGTTAGAATTCTGAACACTGGGCAGAATCTCGATATAGCAAGTATCCTTGAATGATGTTATGACAAAAATTTTAACTCCATACTGCAGAACAGAAAATTCACAACAACACAAAAAAATCTGTTAAAAATAATGAAAATAGAAGTGCTTAGCTCCACTATAAGCTGAAGAATCAACTTAGTAAACAAACTACAGCATCAACATTTAAGCATATGATCTCAGCATTTGTGCAATTAAAAGGTTGCTCTAGTTATTCCTCAAAACATAATCATGCATGGAATAAAGAATTATTTGACAACAGAAGTAATTGCCTGTAACTCAGGAGGGAGTGGCTATTTTGAAGCAATAATCCCCAGGCTGTCCGGGTTAACCTTTTCTATTCGAACTTGCAAAAGATAATTATGAGGATCTTGTGGAGGAGAAATATTGAAAGAAAGTTCAAAAGTGTTAGGGATGAGAGACAGAACACTTGGCACTGAAAGGAAGTATTGTTTCTTTATTAATTGTACATGCTGATCAGTGTATATCAGTATATATCCATCTATTTGAATGAAAAACTATCTTTGCAAGCATTTATTAAATAAGTAGATAAAACAATGAACAAACCAAACGTCTTATCTCCCTTGCCCTTCCTCTTTATCATTCCCAGGAAACTTTATAAAAAGCATGAGCATCTATTTTACTTCATCCATGACAAAATTTGAAATCAATCTATCCACTGACAAAATAAAATAAAAAACACTACCCTTGCAAAATTATGATCCTCCACAAGATCCACATAAGTTCATAAAAATATTAAGCTAAAACATGAGCTTCTTGCACTTTTGAAAACATCAATCTCGAGATAGTGATATTGTTCCAAAATCATTTCCCACTGACACATCCTAGCAAACTAAATTTAACTTTGAACAAACTTGATCTCTATTTCGCAGTCCACCTTTGACATGTATTGAGATTATAAAAAAAAAGACAAAACTAAGACTGTAGCTTTAGAGATATTTGCACCTTATTCAAACTTCATATCATTGCATACATGGCCTCAGTTAAAATTTTCTACTTTAAGTATTTAACCATTAAACGTAATGCAAACATAATACAGTCATTATTATCGAGATAAGCCAAAATGTCAAGACAAGAAAACAGAATCAGAATGGAAAAAAATCAGAAAATAAAAGAAGGCAAAAGAACGAAGTGTGATACTGAATCTGCAGCTGCTTGTAATGTTACATGATCACCCCACTCGCCGCTCCTGCATATGACAGTGTAAATCAAACAAACTACAGAAACAGTGATGTGTTTGCTTAGAACAACATCAGGGCCTAGAATCTTATGAAAAATAAAACATACTTCGAAAGCTTATTCAGGTAGTCACCATATGGCATTGGAACATATCCCTCATAGATCTCAGAGTGAGACTTGAGCTGAAAAACAAAAAAGCACATTTTGCTAGTTAAAACATGATAAGTGCATAAGAAAGATACTGAGAATAATATTAAGAGAATAAAAAACCAACCTGATCAACAACTTGCTGTCTCACAAACTCATGGTGTTCAGGTGTTTGATATAATTGATCAGACAGTGCCCGGAACTGGAGAAACATGCACTAGTACTAATGTCAGGTCTTGGATAAAAAGAGAAATGACTGCCCTAAAGAATCAAATCATAGTTGCGAAATAGAACATGTCCATTTCATGTAAGGGCCAGCTATTATTAGGATCAGATTCTTGAAACACAGCCGATAAGTTAGTCTGGACCTATACTGTCAAGGTCAGGTCCTTATTGCTTTCTTAAAATAATTCTTTGTCCAAAGTTGGAAGCTTATCAACTATGAGTAACTAGTGAAATGCCTAATTATTGCCCAAAATCTATCTCTACAAAAAATAGAATTCAACTGCATCAGCTAATCTGGATTTCTGATGTCCCTTTTCTTTTTTACTCTGACAACCCATTAGTCCCACATATTTGCAGTTGTCATATTTAATCTCATCCCAAAATCTGACTTGACAATTCATCTGGTCAATCCAATCTGATCTTGATACCAAATCTCATAGTCAAAACTAGAACCAGTGTCTCCTGCAAACCTTTGAGAACCAGCTTTCCAGAAAAGCAAGGTAAATGGTTGATCACTAAAAAGGAAACGAATCAAATGCATAATGGTTTCAGTAATAGAGAAAGCACTGCCCTAGCAATCGAGTGTGACTATTAGGCAAGATTATATAGAATCAGGTTTCCCCAGAACACAACTATGTCATTTAAGGAATAATTTGGCATGACTAACCTGACAGTTACCATCTCCTTGGACCTTATGCTCAATCAAGTCATACAACTGCAACCTGCAATGCAAACAATGAACAACCATTTAGAGAAAGATTAGAACCTGCAAAGTAACTCCTTGAAGATGGATGACTTAACTAGGAAAATTTAATAAAAATGGATGCCTTTAAATACTCGTAACTGCAGTGAACATGGGTGACAACTCAATTCATCAAATATTTCTAGAATATATGCAGATACTTTTTAGAAATATTAGATTTTTTAAATCATTAACAAAAGTCAATACTTTAAGGAGGCTTGGTATGTACTCTGTAGATATCTCTTAGGTACACCTCCAGCTTCTTGAATAATATGGTTTGATGATAAAGAAGATAGCATATAATCATATTATTTGATTATCTTTTCTACATATTTTGAGCATCTGTTGTTAGAATTTAAATTATTTCTCAATTAATAAGGACGATAGCCATTTTTATCATGTTTCATAATTTCACAATCTCAACAATGTAAAATATTGGCAAGGTTTTAGAATGTTAATGCTGGATTTTTTGACACAGGTATATCTATCATATGATATTTGGTATTTTGCATTAGAAACTATGCTTCATAGACACAAATATACTAGTGAAAAAGAAAAATTAAATAAATGAAGCTTGTCCAAACTATCTTTCTATGAGTATTAAATTTACACATCTTTTAGAGAGTACATGATGCAGAAACATGGAAATAATCCTAACCATATGGCCACAGGCATTAACAAAAGCCGGGTTCTCAATTTTGATATGTACCACCCAGTATGGGGGGTACGTACTGGTCCGAAAGAATATTGGTATACGGACTGCCCTCTGTCGGGCGATACCAGTGCTTTGATCGATACCGAGGCGTACCAACCGGTACCGCGATTTTGATTGTTACCGAGGCGTACCGACCGGCATGGTAGTGGAGGTATTTTTAAGGTTTTAGAGTGTACCATTGGTACGCCAGGGTACACCTTGACGTACCAACGATACATATCGATACATCGGTATGGACCAGTATTCAAAATCCTGAACAAAAGTTATCTTTAATTATGTTAAGATAGTTAGAAAAATTGAGTGTTCAAATTAAGTTGTTATGTGCTTGCTCCTGATAAGAGTATAAAGTAGGCTACTAAAACATATAATAGTGACATCTATCCAACCAGCAATTTTTTAGTCAAATAACCACAGTTACAGAAAATCACAGGTTAATCACACTTATGAGTTTGATAAGGCCATAAGGGCACAAGTAAATATCAACATTAACAGGTTAATCACACTTTTGAGTTTAATTTCAAGTCTTCACTGGCATCAGAAGTTCAGAATTATAAGTTCTTATCAAGAAAGAAGAGACAGTAAGGAAAGTTGTATTGAAAATTTCAAAGAGACAGGAAGGAACTATTAATCATAGCATGAGATTCATGGAATAAACCCAATCCTCAGCTACCATAAAGCAAATAACCTGTTTATCCAGGGTTTATCTATTTCTATTTCTACTAGTACCAACATCATTCCATCGATCTGGTACTAATAGACTTCTTTTGACTTATTTCTAGAAGTAAAGTCTTAAACAAAAACTTAAAAGAGTTAATGGGCCACACCTGTCTGTAAGTCTTTGATGATCCGACGTGGCTTCATCAACAGAAGGAATTTGTCCATTAATTCTAGGAACATGCTGCAGCAACCAAGCAACAATGGCCTTATATAATAGTAAATACATAAATATGGCACAGCCAAGTAAAATGAATTTATTCTATAGGAAAATAACACATGGATAGCAAACCTCAGCAATCAGCCAAATTTAGAGTGTATGAGTGTAGTCTGTGCTTAGACTACTAAAGCAATGATAGTGCACCGAAGCATGCCAATGATGCAGTACACAGCATATACTAGAGTTGAAGCGATCTTTAATTATTAAAGAATAAACATGAGTTGAGAGTTTATCTATCAGCTGAAGTTGTTGGTACAACTTACAAGTGGTGGACCTAACTAAAACTTTATCATGGTATTGTAGCAGTTCATGAGTCTAAACCTTGATTATGCTAACCTTTATACTTTGTCCAGTATTTACACAACCTACCCATATATGGATCTTCACATAAAGCCCATTGATCTAGCTTGCGCCTTGTACTTACGTCCACTTTCAAGTCAATTATTGCTTATCTGGCTCAAACCTAGGGCCGTATTTTATCTAAATATAAGTTGGATTCCTTCATATTATCTTTGGCTTTTAAATCTTATCATTATTAATTCTGTTTGTGCCATGCTGAATAACCACATCTATTTTGTAACAGAAAGACCGCACTTTGAACAAAGTAGGAGTCTCTGTACATATGCAAACATCATTGCTTATTTTGACCATTGACAACCACATACAATTAATGTTGCACTTTCATATTAAAATAATACATACAAATTAGTTTAGACATTGTCCTATCCCATAAGAAGTAAATATCAAAATTGAGAAACATGAAATGAGATGTGAATTTAGAAGATCAGCACAAACTTACAGGGATGGGAACCATCTGATTTAGCCTTCTACCAACTTCACCATCTGCAGCAGAATGCTCATCTGTTACATCCAATGAATACAGCCCCTCACAAGAGTTTTCTCTGGGACTAGAACAAAAATTAGACACCTCTTCCTGCCCATTCTCAACCCCTACAATAATGAACATCATGATACAAGCTATAACAATAAATCTTTAACTAGCTGCAGAAACTTATATTTATCGTAGTACCAAAACTGTATTCTCTTGTATATTGGCCAAACAGATCTTCTGTGAAATCACGTGCAGTTCCAGAAGCATCTGCATCAACAACTTTAGAAAATCTTAGTATAAGTGTATACAAGTATCTCATTGTTTTATACAGTAGCATTGTGTGCATCGACGTACCTTCTCTAATACAACGACTGGAATAAAAGACCGAGTCCTGCTCAGTGCTGCCAATAAAATATGGAGGGTTTGCAAATAGGTAATTATGGAAAGGACCAACTTCCCACCGATAAGCCTCAGAGTCTTGCTCGTAGGTACCCATCAGATATGTTCTCATAACAGTGTTCCAACAAAGTGAATTCTGGAATTACCCTTCCTAGAGTTGTTTATTATAGCTCGAATATGTCAGCCACCAAGAGATCTCAATGTACCATTAGCAGAAGTCATCCGCTGCATGACACATTATGCTAAGTGAATAGGCACATTGAATAAATTTAAACTGAACATAGAGTAAAAGAAGCACCAAGATAATTCATTTATAGATTGAGGAGATATGAAGAAATGCATGAATATATGGCTATTTAAAATGGAATAAGGATAAGCTTCATTACAGGGTGAATGCAACTGGATCACTCTTATATATCTTAATAAAGTCGCTCAACATTCTGACATGCTTTCTGCTTACTGAATTCATCACTTGAATTAAAAAATTTAGCAGATGATGATGTTGAATGTGAAATAGCAATTGGTAAAAAAAAAACAAATAAAAAAAAAAGAAATAGCAATTGGTCCTTCTCAGCAGGAATGAAATTCAGATAAAATTTGCTATTATAAGCTTAGTTCAAACAAAATTTATATGACCTCAGAGTTCACCATTTGTTGAATGAGTATAAGAATGATATGGTAAGCTAGAATGCACCTTGTTGGAGTGTTGCTGAGCTTTTCCACAACTAATATGAGACCCAATATGTGTAAGCTGTGAGTACGCTAAAATTGGAAACTGCTCCTGTTTTAAAATTGTGAATGTTCATGGCCGTAGATTTGCATGATTTATATTTTTTGAGAACAAAAATCCACTAGCGATCCCAAAACTTCCCTTGAAGCGTTATACTTGCATTTCAAAACATGTCAAACTATATAGTCATTTATTATCATACTTATTGAAAAATGATTTTAGAGACAACTAAAGATCTAATAAATCAAGAAAAAATTGCCAAAGTTAAGCTACAAAAATGAGAAATGTATTTGGATTAAAAGGAAAGTGAAGTTGCTCATTTATGATATGTGGATATGACCTGTCCGTATTCTTGAAACTTTTGAGACTTGAATATAATAGCATCCACAACAAGGCCAATACCACATGGACCATGAACACAAGTAAACATTATTAGCACTTGGAATTATTTGAAAAAGGTAATTGAAATTGTGTTAGTCAACTAGGCTACTGATTAGGGCCTAAGTCAGGCCATTGATGATGTTCTCAGCTTTGTTCCGTTAGCCATTCATCGGTCTATTGACAAATATTTTGATGAGAAGCATTCAATATAAGACAAGATGTCAAAAAGCACATGCCGAGCTCTTACGGTGCAGTTTAGAGAAAGCCGGCAGAAAATTTTTAGTTGCTTGTTCTTGAAAAGTGCAAGTGGTTAAAAGGTCCCCATCCCCTTTCCTTTTAGCTTCTTTCCACCAAGAAAAGGCAAAAAAAAAAAAAGGAAAAAGGAGCCGAAATAAAAAAAAAAGGAAAAGGTAGGGGATAACAGCGACTCAAGGTCAACAGTGTGTTGATCAAATAGCATTTAAAGTGTCAAAATGCAATCTGATCATGATCCTTCTGTCATTCTTCGCGTTAAATAGTAATTCAATTTTAATGTTAAGTGCTAAAATCTGAATCTAAGGAAAAATTAGTAGCAGATAGGATCTATTGAAGTGTACCACTTCACATGTACAAGAAATCCTATACATATCCAAGCTAGAATTCTTCCAGCCAAATCCTGAAGCTTCTCGATGACATGTTAATAAGATCCACACGAAATCAGAATTGTACGAAACATCACCAGGTAGCGAAAACAGAATCAATATTGCATCTCAATTACAACACACACTCTATCAATCATCCCCAAGCCTCTGATGAGGAAACCGCGGATCGATCCAAGAAAGTTAGGCGTCATCCATCGGATATCCACGATGCGCTTAATCTTCAATACATATAAACATAAAACATCGAAAGTACACAGAGACTTACACAACGAGAACAATCGAGGGACGAGGAAGAGGAGACCGACGAGTGCCTCTTTCTTGGACCAAAAGGAAACCGACCGATCGCGAGAAACACAAACGAGCGAGCAGCGCACCCTCGAGACGCCACAATGGAACGAAGCGAGAGGGAGCGAGCGAGAGGAAGCTGCGTCTTCCTTTTGTAATCGCCTCAAGCCCCACTACTCGGCCGACACGCGTACGGTAAAGATGCCTTCCATCTGACGGCCGTCAACAGTGATGAGGGGTCGAGTAAGCCGGCTTCGTTGTGAACCCAGTGATTTGAGCCGGCTGATTGACGAATTTGACCGGGTCAAGGTAGCGGATTCGGACGGATACCTGCAACGGGAAGAGAATTCAATAGACGTGGGTTGACATCCTGATCCGATGACTAGGATCCGACGCGAGCATGGGGAAGGACTGCGAGAAAACCGGGCGCTCCGGCGGCTTACCGATCGAAGGTTGCGCGGAGTTGATGGTGACCGCGGAATTCCGCGGCTAAAGCAAGGAGAGGTGAGGACGTAAGCTGCACGCGAGGTCGGAAGTGTGTCTGCGTACGCCGAGCGCATCACCGCAGCTTCGTCGGCGTTAGAAATTGGATTGGAAATCGTAATAGGGTTCCCTTCTTTTATATTATTAGCCGTCGACGTCGACGGGCGTCAGCTTCGACGAAGATGACGACATAAACAGTACGTGACCGACGTGGCATTTTGAATACCTATTACTCATCATCTCATTTGTGATTCGATTGGTGCTCACTGCACTCGAAGAAACATCTTCCTAACATTTTGATGGAAAGGCAGAAAACATGGAGACGGAGAGGGTCTCATGGATTGCAAGCACCCGATGGCTTTAGAGTGGGCGTGAAGAAGGCGACTTGTATTAGAGTCCTACCTTCTTTCCCGGGAAGAGCGAGAGACTCTGAGGTCAAAACCTCACACTAGTTCTTTATAGCATTGATTTTTACTCTTGAATTTTTTTTTTAATCCTATCTCCTAGCAATTAATTGATCTAATTACTAATTATTCTGATTTTTATATTTTAAAAAATTATATTAGAATCCTTATAATTACGAAAATAATATTTAATCTTATTTTTCTCACATCATGGATTCTATCAATAAAAATATCACGTGTGCTCGGTGATAAATCGAAGTAAGATAAAATCAGTATGTGTTCAATAATAAATCTTATGATTTTTTTATTAATAAAATCGATGACATAAAAAAATAAGATTAAATGTGATCCCGATATAACTTTTGAAAATATAAGTATTAGGATACTAAAGATAGTTAATTATAAGAGATAATATGTGATTAATTTTAATTAATTAATACATGTTAACTTGGGTAAGAAATTAAACTTCAAACCGGTGATCACCAGATTCCATGTTCTTATATCTTCCAACGCCACTGATATATTATAAGACTGATTAATGCTAAAGGTACGTTTAGGTCGGGTGCATGCACTCCTAATCATAAAATTATGTGCTGAGTAAGTTCTGTACTTATTTTAAGGTCCTGCTTGCATTACTTTAAGCTCCTTTCGCTCCAAGTGTGACCATGATCTGGAGAGTTAGACACAAGCTTTCCCTTGAATACATACCTATTTATTTGTTCATCTAGAGAAGAAAGAGTTGGGAGAACTATCAACCATTCATGAACTTGTGTATTATTCATGCGCTTAGGCTTTATGCATCTACACTTGTTTGTGAGAAGGGATGTTAATTTAAGTGTTTTTTATTTATTGATATCCTAAAAATACAATCAAGCCAAAAGTCATGTATCATCGCAAACTATCCTCCAAGACTACCTCTTTATCTAAACAGAAAGGAAGAAACTAATTTTTTTTTTTATTTAGATTCAAAACTTTGAATGGTAGCTAGCTTAGCTAGTTAATCAAATTATATTCTACCACTTACTAATGTAGGACAGGAAGAAAAAGACTTTTATAAAAGAATTGATCAAGTCAATTTGGAAAAAAAAATTGATTAAGAAACCTACTTTGGAGCCTTAAAATATTAAAAATATATAAATACTCGAGGAGTATAATATATGATTATAAGGATCACATGACAATATACAAGTTGGTACCAAGATCAATAGGAGAGCATCATGGGAAGACTATTTTCAAGGAGCCTAAATTTACCCACTTATTATTTTTATTTTTGTATTTCTTTCGATTATCTCATATTATTAGTTCATTAGTTTTAAAACTGGTATAAATAAAGATCCCCGGTAAGCTTATGGGATTATCAAGAAATAATATCTTTTGAATATTGTAAAGTTGGAGTTGATTTCTTTCGTCCCCAAGCAGAATAAATTTGTGGTTAGAAAGTTAAGAAATATACTCTATATTCACCATTTATACTGGATCTTATATATCATAAATTTAATTTACTAAGATGAGATTTAGTAACAATAACGGTGATAACAATGATGATATTATCAGCGATGGCAATTGATGGTGATGACCTTTGTGTTGGAGGCAATGATAATAACTCTAACAATAATGATCAAGAGTATTAGCCCCATGGGTAGCTTAGAAGCATAAGAAGTCAGAATAACCAAGGAACTTCGAGAGATTCATGACATATTCACTAACTTAGGTTTAAGCACTAACGGACTTCGTGATGACGATAAGGTCAATTATACTAAAGTTGATGTTAATGACTAACCAAATTATCAACACGGGTCTGCAATCCAACGTAACCAGCCTATAAAGATGAGTCACATGAAGATGAAGGAATTATAGACTATTACAAAACCAACCAAAAAAGATGTGCATGTGCAACTCAACTGTGACACTTCAACCGATATGGTATTATCCACCCACAATAACTAATAGTATATGATGACTCAGGAGATGATAGTGAAAGATATAGAAGATATCCAGTACCACCTAAATAAAATAGACTATTTAAGGATTATCATCTCAAAGTAGACCTCCCCAGTTTTAATGACCACCTCAGTGTTGAAGCTTTTCTCAACTTAAGTTATAAAGTAAAAAAAAATTTCGAGGTGATGAATATTCCTTATCACAAACAAGTCAAGCTTATTACATATAAGTTGAAAGGAGGTGTAACAGCTTGGTGGGATATATTATAAAAAAAAAAAAAAGGAAAAACATCGACATGGTAGAAGATGAAGTAAATTCTCAAATGAAGATTCCTACCCGTAGACTTTGAACAACTATTGTTTCAATAATACTTTAATTGCATCCAAGACGCTTGATATGTAACTAAGTATACTGAATGAGTTCTTACACCTTTTAGTTAGATATAACTTACTAGAGTCAAAAGACCAGCAGATAGTAAGATATATCAACGAACTAAAATCTGTAATTAAAAAAAGAATGCCTTTAACTATGATATAGATAGTAGATGAAGCTCATAATATGGTATTAAAGTCTAAAATATTATTGACTTGACCTCCAATTATTACCTAATAATTCTCTACTCCAATAACACAATCTACTCTTTAAAAAAAAAGAGTACGTTATGACTAAGTTAATACAATCTATAAATCAAAGCATAAGTACCAGAGGAGTAACAAAGCAAGTTAAGCATATCCCGACTACCATAAACAATCCATATGTTCGACTCATGATTGAGAAATATTTCAAATATGGGGAGCCTAGCCATCATTCTAATGAGTATCGTGCTCGTAAGACTATCAATCTTGCATATCATAAAGATGACTTTGAAGAAAAAAAAGATACCCGAGATGATATAATTGATGATATTGATAATGCTGAAATAGTAGAGAAAGAAGAGAAACACATAGCATGGGTTGTAAAAAGATTATTACGCATCCCAATGCAAAAAAAGATCCATCTAAGCATAAAAAAATCTTTCAGATGTTAATAACAAAGTTTGTGCATTGATCATAGATAATAAAAGCTGTGACAACATTAAATTCAAATCACAAGTGAAACACTTAAAATTATATAAAGAAGCTCATCCAAAACTATATAAGTTAAGTTGGATTAAAGAAAGCTCAACTATCACTATAATTGAGATTTATAGAGTTCCTTCCTCCCTCAATTGAAAAAAACTATAAGGAAGTTGTATATGATGTAGTTGACATGGATGCATGTCATGTGCTACTTGAAAGGTCATAATAATGGGAAGAAGAAAATATTTATATATTTTGATAGAATGGGAAGAAGATTATTATTTTACTGACTACCAAAAAGTCTTAACACTTTAAAGTTAAAGGAAAGTCTTTCTTTTTCATTTTCAACTATGAGTAGGAATTTATTATTAGTTCTAAAGATACAAGAGCATGTTATGCTCTTATTATTATTGAAAAATCTAATATGACATCATATGCATAGCGGTAGAATAAAAAATAAAAATATCATAATTTCTTATTAAAAAAAAAGGTTTCATTATCGTGTAAAAATTTATGTGCAAAAACCCGTGAAACCAAAAACTATGCATATAAGAAAGATGTGTTACCTAGGGAGATCATATATCCCTGAAAACCTACAGATCTCTTGGAGAGGATGAAGAAGGTCAACTGTCCTTCTCTCTAGCGATGATCCACACGGTAGGGGCTACGAAGACGCTCCTCAAATCGCTGCCCAAATCTCTTCCTCGTGCGCATCACACAATCAAGAATGAGCTGCCTCTTCTTACTATCCACACACCTCAAATAGGGACTAGCTGAGGAGGAGAATAGGAGGTAGTAGCCAAAAAGCCTAGCCCATAGACCTTTGGTTTCATCATATTTATAGAGGCCCTTTGTCAACTTAACCCTAATGGATCCTACCATAATGGGTATTGGATCTCCATCCAACTATCCAAGCCTCTTAGGTTAGTTGATCTCTACTCAATAATATCTTATTGGCTCTTATTGAATCTCATTCATAGGATCCAATAATTTAGTGGCTTATTGGATATCCAATAAGATAGGGCCTCCATCGGATATCTCATATCTTAACATCTACTCGTCCCAATACTTACTATATGTGTGTGACTCTTTAGGCCCAATATCGAGCTGACCATGAGTCATACTTGTTAGAACTCTTTTTGGATAATAATTAACTCGACTCATCGATTGTGGATGTACAAGGCTATTACGCCACAATCCCTAGATGATATAAGGGAATCCAATCTATTGGATATGTCTATCCTTAGTTACCATGTACATATAGTCATTCATCCATCTAATATCCCAGAAATCATATACCGGGCATGGTACTGTCAGACCCATACGGTTTCTACTCGAGTCTCGCTCTAATCGAATTCTCTCATAGAACTCTTTTTCTCTCAATTCGAATGACTCTAACTATGGATTTGTCTTAGCAAGAATACATGAGATATTTTTCTCATGACACCGAAAGTGGATGATCCTCTATTGACACTCAATAGCCCTCGTAAAGTTGGTTATCACTCCTGATGACCGGTTGTGCTACATCTGTAACTTCCAGACCTATAAGTCCGATATCAAAGAGTTGAGTACTCATAGATATCCTTGGTATCTCAAGTCTAAAGACTAGATACACCACTAGGACGATGGATTCGCTATCTGACAATAAGGCATCATCAACCATCCAACATTCCGTAAGCGGATTAATCAGTGAACTCATTCTCTAATGATTACCTGCATTGTATCCCTAGTGTCTCTACACGAGCAACTATGAGACCAGCCACCTCTATCATATGGATGGGTATACGGCACACTAGTCTATCTGGTTATTTCGATGTCATTCTCGAGTAACCGATGACCGGGATTATTTAGGACTTGTATTTAAAGGTGAATCGGTCTCATTATCGTAATCTCATCACGATTTGATTCTCATTCCACAAATCCATGAATATATATATATATATATATATATATATATATATATATATATATATATATATATATATATATATATATATATATATATATATATATATATATATATATATATATAATGTAATAAAAAATATAAAGTGATAAAATATCAAATAATATAATAAGTAAAATAGAGTACATATAATGTCATACGTGTCATTTGGATGGGTATACGGCACACTAGTCTATCTGGTTATTTCGATGTCATTCTCAAGTAACATATAACCGGGATTATTTAGGACTTGTATTTAAAGGTGAATCGGTCTCATTATCGTAATCTCATCACGATCTAATTCTCATTATATATATATATATATATATATATATATATATATATATATATATATATATATATATATATATATATATATATATATAAGTGATAAAATATCAAATAATATAATAAGTAAAAAGAGTACATATAATGTCATATGTGTCATCACTCACGTGATTGGCTTGTATGGCACCTATGACTATCAATTATGAAGGGAGAAAAGTCACATGAAGCAAAGATTCCAAAAGGACTAAGATTGATAATGGAAGAATTCAAAGAGATCACCCTTGAAGAATTACTAGATGGACTTTCACCCATGAGAGATATTCAACACCAAATTGATTTAGCTCTAGGAGTAAGTCTACCAAATTTACCTCACTACCAAATGAACCCAAAAGAGAATGACATGTTAAAGGAGAAGATAGAAGAGTAAATGCGTAAGGAACATGTTTGAGAAAGTATAAGCCCATGTGCAGTCCCAACTTTGTTCACACCCAAGAAAGATGAAAGCTGAAGGATGTGCATAGATAGTAGAGTCATCAATAAGATCATAGTCACACTTTCCCATACCTCAATTAGAAGATATGCTAGATCAACTATAAAGCTCCAAGATATTATCATAGATTGATATGTGAATATCATCAAATTCGCATAAGGCTTAGAGATGAACGAAGAACTGCATTCAAGACAAAAGAAGACTATTGTGAATGATCGGTTATGTCATTTAGGTTATCCAATGCACCAAGTATATTCATGAGGCTTATGAATTAGGTACTTAAACCATTGATCGAATAATTTATAGTAGTCTACTTTGATAACATTATAATCTATAGTCATAGTAGGGAAGAACATATGGACTATTTATAGTAAGTCCTAACTATTTTGCAAGATAACAAACTATATACCAATTTAAAGAAGTGTGACTTCCTAACAAATCGATTGATCTTCTTAGAGTTCATTGTGAGTGCTAATAGGATTCATGTAGATGAAAAAAAAGATTCATGTCATTTGAGAATATAACCTACTCCAAACTCTATCACAGAAGTGAGGAGCTATTTTCTACCAGAGATCCATTAGAAAATTCACCAATATTATCACTCCTAACTATTTGAAGAAAGAAAAGTTTCAATAGATTGAGGTCATTGAAAATTGTATGCTATGATATAAGCTTTACGGAATTGGGAATGTTACTTGATTCCATATAAGTTTGTAATATTTTCAGACCTTAAAATGCTAAACCATTTTAAAAACTAGAAGCATTTAAACATGATATATGTAAAATAGGCTTTCTATATAAAGCGATTTGCTGCTTCCAATCATCTTGCTGATGTTTTGAGTGTTGAATCTTGGATTTTGATGATGAAATCAATTAATGAGTTTGTGATCTAATCTACGTTTTTAGTGACGCAGGACTAACTTCGATCGAGGAGAGGCAAATTAATTAAAGCAGGATGAATCGAACGTTGGGCCAAAGTGAACATATGAGAAGATTAGACGTCGGGCCGGAGGATCGGTCGACGTATCCATAGAGGCTTCGTGCCATGAATTCGAGCATTGGGCCGAAGGATTGGACGAAGCGCCAGATGAACCAATGATATGCCGGATAAAGGATTTATGCTTCATAATTATTTATCTAAGATCGAAATAGTTTAGGGGGCTAATTGAGTTAGCTTTTGGTGTAATCATACTAACTCGATTAGGGGCCCATTGGGCCTTAATTGAGATTGATTTGGGCTCACTAGGAGGCCCATTCAGTGACCCAAAAGTTGGGTCAGGTGGTGACACCGCTAGAACAGGCGGTGGAATCGCTTATGAGTTGGAAAACTAAAAAAACTTGGTCTATGAGGCTGTCAAGTGGTGGTACCGCCCAATGACAATTTGTCAGGTGGTGGTACCGCCTAGTGTTAGGATGTAGGCGGTGGTACCGCCCAGTGTAGGCTGTGGTACTGCCTGTACCCAGAAGACCCAAGAATTTAAATTTTTGACTCTATTTTTGAAACCATTTAGGACCTATAAATACCTCACTTGGGCAGCAAGAAAGGAGCAAGAATTTTTGAGGAAAAAACTGAGTAAACTCTGCTAAAACTTTGAGTTCCCTCCTCCTACTACTTAGAGTTAGTCCTAAGAGAGGTGTGTGATGGAGTACTTGTAAAAGAGTGCTATGTAAAGGTTATCTCCTAAACCTGTGGAAAGGAGAAAGTATTATAAGAGGGTAGTTGGTCTTCACCCATTGAAGGAAGTCTAATAGTGGACGCCGATGGCCTCAACGGAGAAGGAATCGGGAGTCGATATAGGTCACGATGACCGAATCACTATAAATCCGATGTGCTCTTTTCCTTTGCTGCTTACTTTTATTACTTACTTAGCTGCTTACTTCACTTTGCATTTACTCTACGTCAAGCTTAAACACTTTCCGATATGAGCTTTATCAAAACGGTTTTTCTACATTGAACGAGTTTTCAAATCGATATAATTTTTACATAAGCACTAATTCACCCCCCCTCTTAGTGTCGACTCGATCCTAACATTAAGTAGAAGAGCAACTTTACTAGTTTCTCTAAGTAATGAAGTTGTGGGGTTTCAATACCTAAAGGATCTATATGCTGAAGATAAGGACTTCAAATATGTTTGGGAGAAACATTTAATAAGATAACCTATAGATGATTTTCATATCTATGATTGTTACTTATTCAAAGGTAACAAGCTATGCATTTGGAGGATGTCCTTATAAGAAAAGATTATTCAATATTTATATAGAGAATAACTTAACGAACATTTTAGGTGAGATAAAACAATAGTAAGTATCGAGGAGAGATGCTTATGGCTACAATTAGAAAAGGATGTGGGTAATTTTGTAAGAAAATATCCAACTTATCAAATTGCCAAAGATCAATCACAAAACACTAATTTATATATACCATTACTAATTCCAAAAGGTAATTAGGAGGATTAATTTATGGATTTTGTACTAAGATTGCTACTAACTCAAAGGAGAGTTAATTCTTTGTAGTTATGGATCGGTTCTCCAAGATGGTTTATTTCATGCTCTCGGAAGACTTTAGATGCGATACATACTATGAGGCTATTCTTTCAAGAAGTCATGCACCTACTTGTGGTACTAAAATTAATCATTTTTAATTAAAATTCTAAGTTTTTTTCTTATTTTTAGTTAATTTTACGAAAAATATTTGATGCAAGTTTGAAGTTTAATAGTACAGCTCATCTACAAATTGATGATCAGACAAAGATAACTAATAGAATTTTCGAATACTTGATTCATTATATTTGTGGTGGTAAGTCAAGACAATGAAATTTCATACTCGCACAAGCTGAATTTGCTTATAACATCGTATTTCATAGTTTTATCGAAACATCACCATTCTTTATTATTTATAAGAAAGTGTTGAAGCATATTTTGGATTTAATTCGCCTACCAAAGACTTTCAGAATATGTGTAGCAACTAACAACGTAGTTGAATAAATACAATCAATCCAAGCTAAAGTGAAGTTTGAAGCTACCAATGCCAAGTATATGGAAGCAACCGATGAGTATAGGAGAGAGAAGGTGTTTAGGAAAGTGCTATGGTTATTGTATACTTACGAAAAAATATATTTATCATTACCACTTACAACAAATTGAAGCTGAAGAAGTATGGTCCCTATAAGGTCCTTAAAAAAATCAATAATAATGCCTATATAATTGATTTACCAAATAATTGGGCTATCTTAAAAACCTTCAATGTTATATATTTGTATGATTATTTTCCAAATGAAAATCCATTATATCTAGATAGAAACCGGAGAGCTAAGTTTTCTTCAAATGGAGGAAATTAATGTGGGACAAGAAAAGGAAGACTTTTATAAAAGAATTGATGAAGTCAATTCCAAAAAAAGAAGCTAAATAAATGTAATCAAGGAGTCACTTTGGAGCCTCAAATCTTTTAAAATATATAAGTATTTGAGGAGTATAATATATGATTTTAAAGATCTCATGATAATATATAAATAGGTACCAAGACCATACGAGAACATCATGGAAAGATTATTTTCAAAGAGCCTAAGATTGCCCACTTATCACTTTTATTTTTTATTTTTTTATTTATTTCATATTGTTAATTGATTTATTTTTAAAACTTAGAACTAGTATAAATAAAGACTCCCTCTAAACCTATAAATTTATTAAAAAATAATATCTTTCAAGTATTGTACAAGTCTTATCTAATATAAAGAGTTGATTTCTCTCATGTCTTTTACCAAAATCATTTCTAGTAGCATTTTATTAATTTTATTTTCATTCGATATTTTGGAGTATGATCATATTCATGAGTTGCTTAGGGCAATTCGAACTAAACCAATATCTAGCTCGCGGGCTAAACCTAACGGGTTTGGTCTCGAAGCTAACAGAGCCCATTAAGAACTTTGGATTTGCCTTCGATCATAATTCCATCGTGTTAAAACTTGTCCTCTTAATTCTAACATACCACAAGTTATCAATTAATTTTATTTTATTTAGCTATTGAGTAGTCAATAATTAGTCACTTTAATGATTTCTTTTATTCAATAATGGTTTTTGATTTCATAAGTGTCATGATATCCCTTTTTTTTTTGTTTTCCTTTTTTCAATGATTGTTTAAGTTTTTTTTAGTATTAGAGGCTTACATGGAGGCTAATGACTTAGATTTTGAGACTTCATTAAGAATTTTGCCTGTATTTTACGCCGAAAATTGCGATACAATGAGAGCAAAATTGAGGACAATACTTACATATTCATCATTTGAGTATCCAATAATTATTCTAATAATTAACGATCAATTTAAAATATCTATATAGACATGTTCCAAAGAGAAATAATCTTAATCAAAAGTTGGACCTGAATAAGATTTCGCCTTGGAACTGCGCTAAATATTCGTTGATGTCAATAGAATTTGATTGTTTTTCTCATTTTGTTCGACCAAATTGTGCACGACAGTTCACTACATCTCAGAAAAAATTAAGAAAAAAAAATCTGAATCATGTCGATATAATCAATCTTCTTCTCATCATTTTCGGTGAAGACTCTTATTTTATTATGGAAAAAAACAGTGAACAAAAGTCAGAAAGGAGAACGGACCAAAGTGCACCCAAATTTGTAGTAACCCACCCCACCTCCATGATGATAAATGATGAGGGCGACACCCAACTCCCTTCACAGGATATCGCCATGGTCTGAACGACTCCGGGAAAACAAAGCCATGGTTATGGGATTGCATTATGCTGTTAAATTGGAGCTGCAAATATTTATGTAAACAATAAATTGGTTTATGATAAGGACATGGTGATAGAAGCTCATATGGTAGCATTTTATATTTGATAATTACGTGAGAATATTTTTTATTATTTTAAATTTTGACACATGGTAGCATCTAATTTCCTAACGAAAACACTCGATACATTCTTTAATTGCATATTAATCCGGAATATCTCGATATGTCCAAATCGATAAAGGCATGATGATAAAAGAAGCTCTTGGTTATATTTGATAATTGTATGAGAGAATATTTTTTGTCATTTTAAATTTTGACACATTGTAGCACCTAATTTTCTAATAAAAAACACTTAATATTTCTATATATCAATCCGAAATATCTCGACATGTTAAAGACATGATGAAGCTCATAGTTATATTTGATAATTAAATGAGAGAATATTTTCTATCATTTTAAATGTCCATGAAAACACTTAATACCTTTCTTGGTAGTATATCAATCCGGAATATCTTAACACATTTCCCCAACTATATGAGAAAATCTCTCTATTATGTTGAGAGAAATCCATCTCTCTACTCTGTTGAGAGAAATCCTCTATTCTGTTGAAGAAAATCATCTCTCCTAATATGTATAAATAGGAGAAGGACATGTTAATGTATTCAAGCTAAAGTTATTTCAATAAAGCTTCTTCATTTCTTCTTCAATAAAGCTTCTACAATAATTATTCTTATTCTCTATTATTTTTCTCATGGCATCAGAGCCACTTGCCTAGTGCAAGCTCTCGCAACGTCCGTTCCCTTCCAGCACTGCCTCACCTTTCTTCCTTTGTTGTAGCTTTCTTCTGCCTCTATTTTGTTGAGGAAAATTCTCTCTCTTAATATATATAAATAAGAGAGGGACAGCTTAATGTATTCAAGCTAAAGTTAAAGCTTCTTCAATTCTTCTTCAATAAAGCTTCTACAATAATTGTTCTTATTTTCTATTATTTTCCTCATGATAGAAGATAAGATTTTCTTAGGAGAGGGACATGTTAATGTATTCAAGCAAAAGCTACTTCAACAAAACTTCTTTAATAAAACTTCTTCAATAATTGTTCTTATCTTCTATTATTTTCTTCGGTATCAGAGCCACTTACCAAGAGCAAGCTTTTTTCTCGCTGTCTACTCATCTGTTGCAGCTTTCCACTACTGCTTTTTCGTCGTCAAGCCATCGGTGCCATAAATCTTTCCTCCTCGGCGAACGACAACCGTCTTCTCCATTGCCACTCTGCACCAACGTCTGTTCTCTTCCGTTGTGGCGTCTCTAGTGCTATGCTCACCAGCACTGCCCCACCTTTCCTCCTTTGCTGTAGCTTTCTTCTCTATTGTAGTATCGTTGCAGTTTCCTCCTCTTTTGTTTTCTCCTCTTTTGCAGCTTTCTCCTCTACTGAACCTCTATTGCAGCTTTCTCCTCTGCTGAACCTCTATTGCAGTTTTCTCCTCTACTGCACCTCTGCTGTAGCTTCCTCCTTTGCTATAGCATTGCTGCAACTTCCTCCTCTACTGCAGCTTATTCTTCTGCTACAGCATTGCTATAGCTTTTTTTATTACTGCGGCTTTCTCCTCTACTACAGTCGTCGCCATCACAGCCGCAACAATAGCAACAGTAATAACAGCAGTAGCGATCTGTTCTTGCCCTACTCACAAGGTCTCTGGCTCGTAAATCATTCTTTGCATCGATCCAAGATTGGTATCCGTAACAGGAGCACCATTTGCGGGGGCATGATAGAAGATAAGATTTTCCCAACTATATGAGAAAATCTCAATGAAAACACTCAATATCTTTCTTGATCGTATATCAATCGAGAATATCTTAATATCTTGATATGTCCAAATCTACAAGCTAATTCGAACAATCTCAAAATACCCAAACCCGACAATTATACAGTATTAGGAATCGCTATAGTGCCTTAGCAAAAGTCAAGCTCATGTTTACCTAGTTTATGCTCTCATGATCCAACCTCAACATATTGGAAAACTACAGACATAAAAGGGTCAAACATATCCCTTTAATTGTAAACTAACGAAAACAATATAATCTTATATTGATATGGACAATATCATTTATGATAATATAATATATATCAAATCTTTTCGACCAAAATGTGTCGACATAAAGGTTCAGGTAAGAAAGGAGATGAGGAATAAAAGAACAAAGACCTCTCAATCTCCCTCTCTACCTCTCTTTTACTGATTCCTTTGTATCTTAGAATATATGAAGCTCTAACCCCTCGAGTGAAGCACTCTTGATTGATCATCCGAGAATGGGTCATTAAAAATCCTCAATGCTTCTTGGCGGAGATACTCTTGACCTCCGGTTTACTTGATAATATTATCTAAATATATGACACTAATGATTCAGACGAAAGAACTTTGCTCCATCCTCTCCATGTAGGATGGATGACCACCCATCACGTAAGATTCTTTAAAGAAATCGTTATAATTAAAGGAGAAAAAGAAAATAAATACCAAACAAGAAATATTAAATCTCTCGTTCTCACTTGTTGAATCAGGCAAGAACCATAATTTTCGTTTCCAATAGCCTTTGATGGTACTATCATAACCAAGTTGATCTCCAATAGCTTTTCATAGGAGTTTCCTCAACTGTATAGCAGATGAGATTTCCTCAACTGCACGAGGAAATTTCTCTGTGCTTTTCTCTTTACCTTTACAATTTCATTCTTCGTTCTCTCATTTTATCATAGCTCACTGACCTCTTAAAGTAAGACTTAGCAACTTTTCCCTAATGTGATAGAAAGGGACAATGTTTCTACTCTTTCCAACCATACCGATGTATATTCTTTTTCTTTTCTAAATGCTTTACGATGTGGCTATGCATAACACTATGCATTTGAAATCCTTGATGTTATTGTGCATATCATATAAGATAATGGTATTCAGTTCAAGGTGACATAACGATAACATGGAATCCAGCGAGACACGCAAAGCGGAAAGCGATGGAAAAGAGTACTTTTGTTTGAGGCACATTAGCGTACTCAGTGACGGTCTTATTTATACTAAGGAAGATATGTTGGTGGGTTCCATTTTCCTAAGATTCTTCTTTTCCATGGTCCATGTTTCTCGAGTATCATGACCATATAGTTATTTAAGTCATTTAAATAACTATAACATCACTTAGAATAATTATGATCTAAATAAATAGAATATAAATTATCCTCTTTTAACTGCTACAATAATAAGTTAAGGTGGTAGATTCATTATATATATATATATATATATATATATATATATATATATATATATATATATATATATAGGGACTAATTATATATTACTCTCTATCTTTAGTATTATCATCCTTGTACTTCAAAAAATTTATATTGAGATTCCTATAATTCTAATAGTGAAATAAATAATCTCATTTGTCCTAATTTCATCGACTACATTAACGAAAAATACAATACGTCATACTATGTGCTGGATCGATTCAAAAGTTATGGACAAAAAGATAATTTCACCATCCCTTTCGTTTTCGACACGTGATAAGTTAAAATTATCTTTTTACCGATAAGATCGTTAGAAATAAAAGAGATATTGAAATTAGTTTTTTGTCCATCACTTTCATACCGATCCAACACGTGTTATCACGTATTATATTTTTTATCAATACAATTAATGATGTCAAGATAAATGAGATTATTTATTTTATTTTTAAAACTATAAAAATCTTAATATAATTTTTTTAAAATATAAAAATATTAATATTAATAGTATCTAGTATATATAATTAACCCGATAATTTTGTGATGATTACATGAAAGAATTTTTTTTTTATTTTAAATATCGACACATAATAACATCTAATTTTCTAACAAAAACACACAATACTTTACTCTCGGTTGTATATCAATCCAAAATATCTAGACATGTCCATATCAATAAAGACATGATGATAAAAGAAGCTCATGATTATATTTGATAATTACATAAGAGAATATTTTTTATCATTTTAAACATCGACATACGACAACATCTAATTTTCTAATGAAAATACTTAATACCTTTTTTATCGTATATCAATCCGGAATATCTCGATATATCTGGTTCGATAAAGACATGATGATAGAAGAAGTTGAAGTATTTTTCGTCAATACTCAAAATAAATAAGGTTGTTTATTTTATTTTTAGAATTATAAAAATCTTAATATATATTTTTAAATATAAAAACAATAATATTAATAGTATCCGGTATATATAATTAACCCCAACGATTATGTGATGATTTACTATTAAAAAAACCAATTTTTTTATCTTGCTCATCATAGCTCACTGTCTCATCTCTGAGTTGAGTTTCTCGAGGCAACAAGCCTTCTCCCTCCGTAGCCCCAAAAGACGCGCTTGACAATGATAAGACGTCAGGTGACTGCCCCCGACCTTCTCTTGTAAGTAAACTGCGGTCCCTTCTATCTCCCCAAGTCTTTGGTCGTATATCGACGGACTTCGAATGATATGGTCGATCTGATGCATGAGACTTCAATGAACAAACTCATCGTCTTTTCCTTTTTCTTGTTCTTTTCTTTTTTGTCTCTTTCACGGCATTAATTCGTCTTGGAAAGCTAAAGACGTGTAATAAATAGTTCATGAACACGAGTCAGCGTTAGAGAGCTACTTCTTTGCCCCTTTTTTATGCTAAGATCATGCTGGTGTCATTTTGACGTCTTAAGGGACTTCTGAAAAGAGCGGCGGCTAAAGAAGCTTATTAGATTGTATATATTTGGCCAAAGAGAATTCTTATTTCTCCATCTCCTACCAATCCCAATCCTACATCCTTCATATATGCGATAAAATATGATATGATTTGCGACGAACGCTATACCAGATTTGTGTTCAGCTTTGACTACCATGAAAGGAGAAACTGATCACGATGGCCTCTGATTGATTCCACGAACTCGACCGGGTGACGCCTACGCGCCTAACGCATGCGATCGCAATAGTTCGAGAAACGTGGCATTCAAATCAAACGCCGGCTTGCCTTTTGTCACATCTCCTGCCGTATCCCAACCGTTTCTTCTCCTTTTCATAGCCCACGCCACCGGTGAAACGACCTTCGCAAGCGCCTGCGATTCGGGCGCTACCTGATCGCTCCTTCCCCCATGTGCAAGTCCAAGGGCGCCACTCTTGCCTCCGAGCCCAGGCCGCGGTCGAGGTCTCGATCGTCCTCCACCGTCACCACGTCGTCCGGCGGTTTTCCTACCGGCTCCAGTAGCGAGCCTCGCCTCGCCGGCGCCACTGCTGCTGTCTCTTTCATCTCGTTCCCCTCCTCCGCCTCCAAGGTTTCCTCCTCCTCGGACTGCAGCCTCACCTCCCTCAGCAAGGCCCTCCGTGAGGCCCCCGTCTTCTACACCTTCCCCGAGCTTCTCTCCGCCACCGGCAACTTCCACTCCGACCGCCTCCCTGGCGCCAAAGCCGGATGGCGCTGCTGCCTCCGCGGCAAGGAGGTCGTAGTCTTCCAGCACCGGTTCCGCGGCCCCGACCCAACCAATCTCCCCGCCCGCCTCGCTGCCCTCGCTAAGTCCCACCACTCCAGCCTCGTTCGCCTCCTCGGCGCCTCCCTTGCAGGCGACCACGTCTACCTCGTCCACGAGTTTACCCCCGGCGCCAGCCTACTCGACTGCCTTCGCAACCCGAGGAACCGTAAGTTCACCCCGCTGTCCACCTGGATCTCCAGGATGCAGGTTGCGTCCGACATCGCGCACGGCCTCGAGTACATCCACCTCCACTCCTCCGTCCACAACCGGCTCAAGAGCTCCTCCGTCATCGTTACCGAGCCCGGTTTCCGCGCAAGGATCTGCCACTTCGGCGCCGCCGATCTCGCTGGTGAGACCTCCGCCGCCGCCGAAGAGGACGGCGACGCCGACTCGATCCGCTCGCTGGTGAGGGGCAGGAATATAGGCAGCCGCCGGAGGCGGATCAAGGGGTCCAGGGGATACATGGCGCCGGAACTGCTCGCCGGCGGGACAATCTCCCGGCGGTCCGACGTGTTCGCCTACGGGGTCATCCTCCTGGAGCTCATCTCCGGCGAGGAGCCGCTCGATTACAGCTACGGTGGCGAGGCCGGGAGCGGGAGCGACTACGTTCGGGTATCCCAGCGAGTGTCCCTTATCGATGCGGCAAGGAAGGTGATCGGTGCGAGGAAGGAGGGGGACCGACAGGGCGACGTGAGGCGGTGGGTGGACCGGAGGCTACGGGACTCGTACCCAGTAGAGGCGGCGGAGGCGCTGCTCCGGTTGGCGCTGCAGTGCGTGGAGGAGGCGGCGGCGCGGCCGGACATGACATGGGTCGCCGGGAGGGTCTCGAAGCTGTACCTGGATTCGGAAGCGTGGGCGGAGGCCGTCAAGCCCGCCACCGAGATCTCCGTGTCAATTGGCCCGCGGTGAGCGTAAACGGCGGCGATGACGTGACGTAAGAGACCGCTTGCTTATTTACATCATAGTTATCCTTTTGTTATATCGTGACGTGATGTAAGTGACGTGTCAATTACGTGAAGTGACGTAAGTGACCGCTCGCTTATTTATATCGTACTTGCACCGAGATCTCCTTTTGTTAAGACGCCGCTAAGATGACAAAAGACATGTCCTTTAAGGATTATTATATGATTTTATAATTTTTTATCGTAAATTCATGTAACTCGGACGTATAAATTGTCGAAATCATTTAAAAATAAAAATCAATGAAATCACTATTTATATCATAGTTATCTATCATGTTAAAATATTAAAATAAATTGAACGAACTTATGGTGTTGTAATAACTTACATTATTAAACTCGAAATGTATGAAATTTAACGGAAAACTCTGAAAATACCCAAATCATTCAAAAATACAAAGGGCCAAACCATTCATACAACTGTGGTGAGATACAGAGGAGAGTTGGAAAAAAATTAGGATGTTATGCTCGTAAAGCATGAATGATTTTATTGATTTTTTTTCTAATTTTTATCGTATCTCATCTCAAACTTTCAGGAAAAATATGGTTTACTTTATTGATTTTTCTAATTTATATTGATTTTAAGGCCTTGAAAGATTTCCTCAGCTTGTGACGGAAGCTTTCAAGATCAACGATGACTAGGTTAAAGAATGGCTTTCCAATCTTGTGCGGAATGAGAGAGTGCAATAAGTGACAGTAGTGATGAGCTCGTGTGCTCAATTGATGGGTTACTCATTTGATAGACTTCGGTGTTCACTGTGCTCGTGCGAAGCCAACGTTTCTTCGCGAGCAGAAGAAAACATACATCTGCACCGAGATGAGCATATCAGATTAACATTCTCTTAGACATAACATCAAACAAGTAATGTGCATAGCCTACCGAGAACTTGAGAACCCTAACCATATCAAGAGAAGAGCCGATCCGAAAACTTAAAACGTGGCAAAGGATCGATGTGGTAACTCAGGCACCTATCAAGAACAAACTAAAGAGAGCAATCAAAATCCCGATGGTTAAACATAAGCAGAAAAGCCATCAGAAAAAGATTTCCGTCTTCCTCACACAAGACCTCCGACAGGGAGCGGAGCACTGGAGGAGGTCACTTGTCGAGGAGACGATCGTTAATATAGCACATTTTTTGAACTCAGAAGGCATTTTTCCTCGGTAGGACGCTTCCAAGCCTTCGATTTGTGCATCGTTCTCACCATCAGGATCGTAATGATCGGTGGGGAAAACCAAATTAAACGGACTCGAGCACTTCACAGGATCAAAAAAATGGAAATCTGGAATCCAAGAGGAAGAGTTCTACCTGATGCAGCATGGAGTTGGGGAGAAGAGAAACATCGACAGCCGCTCCAGATTTGAAGGTAAAGGCGACGTGTGAGAAAACTATATAAAGACGTTGGTAGAGGGATTAGGGTTTTCCTCATGGCCTTAACGGATCCGATTGGGCTAAGTTTTCTTGGATCCGCTCGGAGACGAACAAAGCCCATAAGAGCAGTTCGCGTCCATGAGCCGGAAGATATACATGCCGACGAATCTTCCAACCCATCACTCCTCTCATGGAAGGAGCTCAGCAGAAGACATCCATGGACGCCAAAAGCCCTTCTACAAGACAACTGCAGGCGTTTAGCTGAAAGCCAACGGATCTCGCTGTGTCATGGCACCATCAGGCAGCGTGGCCATGGGTGTCAGAGGAGGAGGAGAGAAGATGTGGAGCTTTAGAGGAAATCCAAGACCTCATGCATGGGTTATGAGGAAGCAGTGGCAGCATAACATCGGAATGGGATACCGACGAGAGGTATACGTTCGTTGTTTGGATGTTCATGTCAGATGAGAGTCAAAAGAGACGAGTCCTGTGAGGCCAATTGATAGATACAGCTGGTTATATGGTGTACACTGCTACTGTTCATGTTGGAACGTCTCCTCTTAGCATAAGATTCTATAACTTAAATGTTGTATATACTATATGATTAATGATGCTCAGATGATGAAGTCTCCGCAATGCAAATCCTTCTGAATCTTATTCATCAAGTCAAATCCAGATTATAAAATATTAGTTTCATGATCATATATCCCATTTTACGAAGATTGAGGGCACAAAAGCGTATACGATAAATTTATTTTTAGACTATATTAATTTCACGATGGACATAACACATCAGAAGAGAAAGAGAGAGAGAGAGAGAGAGAGAGAGAGAGAGAGAGAGAGAGAGAGAGAGGGAGATAATACAATGCTCGATTCAATGAAGACATGAACCCTCGTGGGGAAATATAACCCTGTCAAATAGATTTAATATGCAAAAAAGGAAAGGAAAAAAAATGATTCAAGATGAACAGTAAATTAAAATTTAAATTTAAACAATGAATATAATTCGAAAAATTTTAAGCTCGAGATGAAAAATTGGTGATCTGAGTAAAACATGCCTGACAACAGCCTAGCATCATAACAAACGGATTCCACAATTGACACATCTTAAGTGCCTACATCTCCAATGAACTCATCAGGGCCAAAAGCTGAGAGAAACACAAAAGAGAGGCGTTGATTCATGTTGAATGTGCTTACTTATTCCCTTAGTGAGTGTGCTACTTAAATAGTGAGTGTGCCACTTATTCCCGCTATCATAATCCACAACACCACTCCCTCAAACGGAGGGATGGGATATTTGGTGAGGGCGGATGCAAATTCATTTTGTAACACGTTGAATTAGCTGCAGAATATAGTTACACATTTATATACAAATGAAGAGACTCACGTATGGCTCGGCCGCCTTTTACTGGTGTCTGTCCTCATTCTCTTTACAGGCTTAGCCCATTGTACATCTCCTATGCTATGCAGCCCAGAGTTCCCATCATCAAGCTGCTGCATCTCGCGATGCCGCCAGCTCAATGGATGTTTTGCCTGTTGAGCCGGACGTGAATCTCGCTGCGATGGAAAGCTGGAACTTCTGTTCATGGTGGGAGATGGCGCAGAGCCCCCACATCCTGAGCTGGGTGGAGATATGGGGCCCATACGACCAAGGTTGGATGGCGATGCGAGGCCTAATCTGTGCTTGACAGCAGATTTTTCTCTTTCTTTTCTCTTCTTCTTGCAGATGACCAGATCACCAGGATGCGTCAGTAATTGTGAACATTCAGGTGTCTGCTCTTTCCAACCTCCAGAAACCAACCTGGACTCCTTCTGGTGCTTGGAAGAAGTTGACTTGGTTGTCCCTTCGCCATCCACAGGAGTAACCCCATGGGGTAAGGCCTTATCAGGAAAGGACATGGTCTCCAACTTACTTGTTGGAGTTTGTTGCTTAATTTTGCTCGAGGAAGCTGGTTTTGGGGATTTTGTCATCACAGCTCCTCTGGGACTAGAGAAGGTCACTGCATTCCTGGCTTCTCGAAAATCTGAATCTGGAAAAGCAATCTTCATGATCTCGAAGAACAGACCTTGGAGCTTCTCTGCTTCACACTTCACCTGCGTTAGAAGAAGAAAACAATCAACAATCTATACACACTGCTTCATGATTATCAACTTTGAGTTGGTTTTTTAGGCAGTTTCAACAAGTAGTTTTTGTTGTATCTACTGTAAAAGTATACAGACATCAAGTTATCACTTACATACTGATTTGACATCAGAAATAAAAACAATAAACTTGCATCCACTTAGCTGTCAACCTTGAAAATGCAACATCATATTTATGTTGAAGGCCATAGCATAGAAAAGAAAGGAAGAGAAAGGAAGAGGGGGATGGAAAACAAGGAACTGGATGGTAATCAATATGCAATCCTGTCAATCAATATGCAACGAACAAAAATTTTCAGAAATGAAAAAAAATTACAGATATATTGACTCCAAAGATGCACAAGAATCTTGGCTATTCTTTAGTCTACATCACTTTTTTTGTGAAATCATTTACTTGATTTCTAATTCCTGATAGATACGGTACATACAATGAAATCTACATTTTTGGATAACAGTCTTTTCATGAACAATAATCAAAGCATGATTCATTTCTAATTTTCACAGAAAAAACAAAGATATAAGATAATTCGGGTACAGTTTAACTGAGGGAGAAAATCTTGGAAACATAATGTTAGAAATGTTGCACTTCTAAAAGTATTTCCAAACAACAGAAAAAACAAAGAGATAAGATAATTCGGGTACAGTTTAACTGAGGGAGAAAATCTTGGAAACATAATGTTAGAAATGTTGCACTTCTAAAGGTATTTCCAAACAACAGAAAAAACAGAGATAAGATAATTCGGGTACAGTTTAACTGAGGGAGAAAATCTTGGAAACATAATGTTAGAAATGTTGCACTTCTAAGTTCTAAAAGTATTTCCAAACATGTTTAAATTAGGGTCACAAATAATGTGTATCTCTATTTGCACTTGTTTGGACTAACAAAACATTATTGCATGCGTTCTTCATTGTGACTTGACAACCAAAACATTTATACACTCATCAAAACACAGCTTGGTTTACATACAGTACTTACTAAATCCATCAACTGCCGTTACCACAAGATCCTGCCCAGAGACAATGTCAAATTATTTAATGAATGCAAATATTCATCAACATCTAAAACCATATCTTTAATGTACAACAAAAAAAAACATAATGCTGTAAACTATAAGTACAGCTTTTGTAAAACAACACTACTCGATGAGCTTTATTATTGACCCTTTCTGTAATTATATGTTTTCAAGCAACAAAAAAAAGCCTTAGACTAAAATAATCATATTGGCCATTAACGAAATAAAAATTATGCTAAAAGTTTTGGCTTCGATTGGGCTAAGTAAAAAATGTCTTTAGCTAAAACAATATTCATCCAATGCACAAGAACCTCCTAGTGACCAAAATAAAGCAAGAGCAAAGGTTCTTTGCAACAAAGCATGCATGTTTTGCATAAGTTTCTGTTGAAATAGTCCAAGAAGTACTTTCAACTTAGTAAGAATAATATCAAATTGTACCTCATGAGTATAGTTGCAATGCTGAACTATACTTTTCAGCATCAACTGCACATCTGCTATAAAGTCAGTTACACCATTGTAATCCAAGTTGTCGACCCGCCGTTCAATTATCTGAAGATCTAGTGGGCTACTCCTTGCAGTGAGAGGAATAGCAAGACTGGAATTCCCATTTCTTCTCCACCAATCAGACAATGTTGGCACGATTTGATTACCATCCTTGTGTATTTTCCTCTGCAGCTTGCTAATGACATTCTTGCACTACAAGAAAGTATGATATTTTACGTAAAAATTGAATTGCGCAAAGTATATGCTTTCCCACTGCTGTTACTGCAGATATATAAAATCGACAAATACTGTAATGTTTATTTCCATTGTTCCAATTTATTAACACAAACTAGAAGAGATAAAAGACCAACCACTATGTGATGTCAAATGATATAATATGTTGTCTATGTAATCACTGACCAACAGTTTTAGCTGATTTGCCTATTATGATGATTACAACACACTATGAAACAGATTGCCTGTTTCCACAGAATTATTCTTTTCTAAAAATAATGGTACTTAAATAAAATAAGCAAAATCTCTCTGATAGTCAAATACAAATGGAAGAGATAATTCTTGCATTTCAATTCTTCTAAATTTAATAATTGGTTTTTAAAAAGGGTAACAAACTACTAGTCAAGTCAGTCCATCTGAGAATGCACAAAGCCAATTGTTAAGATATTCTGCTTACAAGTATAATCAGACACTACTTGTGCAATGATCAACTCTAGCATACTACTACAGAGTAAGCAGCAATCCATTGTTATGTTAGATAACTCTACTTCAACTACAAAGCAAGATTTGATATTTATCATATGGCATACAGGTAGTTGTATGCACATCTAAAGATATGAACCATGATAGCCAAGAAACATTACGCATCTTTATAGAACTTTATTGACTAGTAATGCCATTTTCAAATCTGTCCCAATCAGGGCAGGTTCGACCAGTTCTGACCAGGGAATTGGGTGTTGGTATATAGATTTCAATACTCGAACAGGAATGTGGTAGCGATAGTATAACTTGTCTCCGCACCTTCCTGTCCATTCTGACTCATGAAAAGACCAACCCCGACAATTTCATAATTAGTAATTTACCCTAATATTTTGCAAATATAACTAATATATGCGTCATAGGCTATTCGCATCAGAGTGGGGAGGAAATAAACCAATACGACAAGGTTTTTTGTGGGCTGGGGATGTTACTGTGTTTATTAATACCAATTGGGGATAGGAGGGATGGGCAAGGTTTTCAAGTCCAGCCTGGGTTGATAAATATCTTGCCTGCCCTGATGCCAACCTTAGTTACAACTGCTGAATAAGAAGGGTTATTTCCTCTAGATGACAAAGGAATAGAACGACTACAAAACAGTTAAAGGATAATAAAAGTGCCTACCTTTCGTTGTGTAATGTCAGACATTTTTGCACCCACAGAGGTTGGGCCGCAAGAGCTATTGGCCCTACTGCTCCAACTTTCCCTAGAATATTCATTTTCATCTTCTGCAGACCCACAAAAGTAACTTAGCCTTCCAGACTTTTGCAGAGGTGAAATTTTTCTTGATGGTACATTATGCCTCTGCTTCAATAGTGAGCTACTTGTGTCATTCTTTCCCAGACCAGCCTCAGCAAATGCTTCAGGATTTTCAGTCCTTGATGGTACACCATAATCATGGTCAACATGCAAGGGCAGCCTTGGAGAGCGCTGGGCAAAAATCCTCTCACTGCTAGATCTTTCATCATTTCTTTCTGCAGCATATTTTGGACGAATCCGCATACTCCGTTTACGCTTTATTTTTGGTTGCAAAACCTGTTCATCCTCTCCATCATCATGGTCATGAAGCCAGCTACCTGATTGTTGCAGATCCATGTGGGAATTGCCTGATACTGCAATTTCACCTTCCTCTAGCTCCTCAGACTGTAAGTTCCAGAGAAAAAATAACCAAAAATAATCAAACTTGACTTACGAAAGAACATAAAATATACACATTAACTTATTACAAGTGGGACAATTGTACAACCCACCCTTTTTTTTGAAGATAGACATGGTCTGGCATCTAAAGCAGAAAGTGATCCAAACTTTTGTGAAGACAAGGAAGGAGTTTCAGATTGTGGCAATTTACGACTCCCAGAAGATGATCCTGTGGAACCAGCTTCTTCCAATTTATTAACGTTTTGGCTGCCATCCATTGTTCGTGAGAATTCATATCTGCCATTATCACAATCCATTCCCTCAACTACTTGATCCTTGTGGTTTAGTAGCATCATGTCAGCACCATTGGACTCTTCGTCGTCGAACTCTCCAATTTCTCCATCTTCTTCAGATGCATTCCTCTCCTCTGAGTCAATATCTGATTCCTCACCATCTTCATCATCCTGTTCCTGATAGATTGGATACTTTTGGGCAGTTGGACCCTTGGGGCGGCCCCTCCTTTCAGCTTTACTGGGAGATGACCCAGAAAAATTTGCACTTGGTTCCAGTCCAATATTGACTGATAAGATGTTTTTCGAAGGCTTCTTTGATAAACTAGCAGCAACAGCATCTACCTCTCCAGTACTAGCTCGAAGCCATACTGGGACTTCATTGTGTTTTACCATATCTGCAGTCCAATCAAAATCTTCATCCATTTGATCAAACAACCCAACTTCCTCTTTGCTACGAGCAATCAAACGATTAACTTCTTGTAGAGAAGGAACATTGTGCACATTCTCTTGATATCTCTCTTCATCATGAAGTAGCATCTCCAAAGTCATCCGTCTTTCCTCATGCGTGGTTCTTTGATCAAAACGACCAGCATTTATGACCTCATCGGCCATATCTATCTTATATTGTTGGATGTTGTTACGTATAAGGCTCTCAATTGACCCTATATAGCGATCTTTACCAGCAAGATCATCCTCTGAATCTCCTACGACTCCATTCCTCAATTCATCTTCTTTTTGGTAGCTAGAGGTTTTATCCACAACAGCTTCCATGTATATCACCTTTACCTCTCTCTTCTGTCCAATCCGATGAGCTCTTGCCACTGCCTGCTCTTCGTTTTGAGGATTCGGATCTGGGTCATATATCACAACTGTATCTGCAGTCTGGAGATTTAGACCTCTTCCGGCAGCACGAATGCTGAGCAAAAAGATAAAGCAATCAGAGTCAGGATGGTTAAAATCCACAATTGCTGCTTCTCGATCTTCTAGGCTTGTTGTACCATCTATTCGTCTATATATAAGCCTCCGCCATTGCAAATATTCCTCTAATATATCAAGAAGTTTAGTCATGGTACTAAAGAGAAGAACGCGATGACCTGCTCTCTGAAGTTTTATGAGAATTCTATCAAGAATCCATAGTTTCCCACATGATCTAACAATAAAGTCCTTGGAATAGTTACTGAAATAAGGATAGTTAAGCAAAGGATGATTGCAGGCTTTCCTCAACTCCATACACTTATTGTTAAGATTCTTGTACATTTTGACCTGGTACAGTGGATTCTTTTGAACTCGGCGCATCTCATCCTCAGGATCTACCCTAATAGTACCAGTAGATTTAATCCAGTCATAAATGGCACCTTGAATAGCTGACATTCGACATCTTAGGACAACAGAGACCTGCAAACATGCATCAAATAAATGTCATGTGACCTTAGGATAGATTTGGATTCACATTGTACTTACCTTTCGAGGAAGTGAACCTTCAACATCCTCAACACGTCTTCTTAGCATGAAAGGTTCCAGAATCCGATGCAGCCGATGGATAATTATCACCTTCTTCTCAGTCTCAAGCCACTCGTCTTCCTGATTATGTGGAGTACCATCTTTCTGAAAGGGCTTTGAGAACCAATCATGAAATGCCCTGCGATTATCAAAAACTTCTGGAAGAAGTAGATTTAAAAGGGACCACAATTCCTTAAGATCGTTCTGCAGAATAAAATTCAACCAGAGTCAGCACAAGTCTAAAGTAAACCTTGTCCAGAATTGTATCCGAATCTCTAAATCTTAATTTCAGAGCAATTTAAATTTTACCAAAAACAACTCAAACTGATCTTCTAGATGCAACAAGAACTGCATGGCTTCTTGGCTTAGTATCATTTAATTCACTATTAATATCCAAAACATTTTTTTTATCTCTTCAGGCGTAATAAACCCTATCTTCTTTTTTTATTAAGTTATCTGCGACTTCAAACCATATTTTTTTCCCCACCATAATTTTAACTCTTTGTCTTTCACACCCTGTTCCATTTATGCTATTTACAACTACATGTATTGCCCTACATGCTTAAATTTGGAAAAGTAAATTAGGGTAGCTCTTGTAATCCATCACACCACTCTCTCTTGTGCCAGTAGCTTCAAGTTCCAACTAAACAAACAATTCTCATATTAAAATAATTATAGAAGAAAGATTGATTCACTTTATCATTGTTTTTGTTTCTGAAGAATTAAAAAGCATAAACAAACAGCAAGGTTGCAGAATAAAATTTAAATAACTCTTAACATATTTAAGTTGCATGCATGTGAAATACATATATAACACAAAAGCGAAACATGGACATATATGAAGGGAATTAAATGGCAAACCTGTAAAGGGGTACCAGTAAGCAGCAATCTTCTCTGGCAACGATATCTATCAAGATCGCGTGCCAAAACGGATTCCCTATCCTTCATCCTTTGTGCTTCATCAATGATTATGTACTTCCAATCAATTTTTGATAGCTTTGATCGATCATACATAATAAATTCATATGTTGTTACCAGTACATTAAACTTGACAGAACAAACTTCCTGCAAAAAAACAATTAAAATTTAAGGGCGATGCTACTTGAAGCATGCAAAACATAAGATTGAATAATGTGCAATAATAGAGTTTCTGATTCTTCAATCAGAAATTAACATGGACTACTTAAAATTGCTTTCCATCTTCAGCTATACAATAATACTATATGAACTATGAAGTACTTCAGAATAATTCTCCAGAAAAAAAAACTTTGGGTCAGCACTGAATGGCGGACCATATGTCAGAGCAGTTTTACTATGGGACCCAAAAGTACACCTTGGCCTTCTTTTCTGAGCAAAAGCAGCAATATGCCCCTTATGTTATCAACCTATTATTCCTAAAGGTTTCATCACATAGTACAGGTCTAACCCTTCTCTGTATGCTGTGAAATGCAAAGTTATACAGTTACCATGAATATGTGAGCACATATTTCAATAAGGATAAGCTACAACGGATTAGTATATTAGGATTATTAGTTGCAAGGGAGATTAACTTGGTCAAAAATGCAAGAACAATTGAATTGTATTGATATTCAGGTTCCTGCAAGTGCAGCAATTGTATCAATCAAATAATAGGAAGTCCAATGAGCTTTAATCACCCATAAGCATTACAAGGTGCTTGTATACATGAGAACACAGACTAGAAACATTAATCCTTAACAAGGTGCTCCAGTATCAGAACTTTAATTTTGTGAAATAAAATGGATTTTTTGAACTAAACTCTTGTGCAAGTTATCATCGATGCAGTAATTATCAATTAATTATGCCCTTCAGGGCTAGAATCTAGCTAGAATTTGGCACCTGTTAACCATCATTTAAAACAGCTATGTATCAACCGATGAATGCTAGTAAAGAATATATTTTGAAATTTGACCTTTATTTGGTACCAAAGGTGGCTTGAGGCACCACTGATTATGTGCTTAGTTATATGAGCAAACGAGTCATAAAGCACTATGATATTTTCATCATTATCCTCACTTTTTTCTAAGAGAATAATGCAGAGGAAATCAAGTAATTTCATAGTCATCCTCTCCAACAATTAATTTTAAGTGACATAAGTCTGAGATAAAAAAATGCGGTTGGGGTGTAATCTCAAACATTATTAAATTTTAGGGGGAAAATAAGCATATGAGGGGAAAGAAAATACAATGAAAGAATGAGAACAAGAGGAATAGCAATGTCTATCATGAATTCCAATACTATGACATATCACATCATACCAGTCAGATACAATGCTGATATACCAGTGTTCCAACTGAATCGGTCAACACCAACATACCAGTGTTCCAAGGCATGCCACATTGGTCAATACATGCTGGTCCAGTACAATGCCAGTATGAATACATGGGAACAGTAAACCTTGACATTGAAAAAATGGCTCATACATGAGCTTGACAAGAAAAGGTTTAAGAGAGAGAACAGGCAGCAGATTCATAACATTTCATAACACAGTTGTATGCACACATGTAAGTTTCCTGATTCTAGTGATGTTTCACATTCACTATTCAAATTAATTTCTTTGATACAGAGAGGACAGTATAAATTATTCTTTAGACAAATAAAATAAATGAACATATTGAAGAATGAATAGAAATCTGAATATTTGATAAATAAAACCAAACCAAACCTTATTCAGATAAAAAAAATCAGAAAATCTTGTGAACTCTTGTAACTAAAGTAAAGATAATATTTGCCTCTAGAACTCAAACTGGCAAATATATAAACCAAAATTTCATGATCGAGCAAAACATGTTACATTGTGTAACTTCATGGCTTAAGTGCATTCAGCAAAATATGGTGTATTAGATTTCAGGATAAAATTTGTGGCATGGATGGTGTATCACATTTATAATGCTTGTACTTAATATTTGTTAGCTATTTTTCTTCATTTTCATGAGTTGATTTAAACAAGACTCATTTCACAGAAAAATGCATACTTATAAGTAGGAAGGTCCACATGTTGTAATAAAGAGCAGATGCAAGCACCTAACCTGAGAGAAAAGCTTTGATCTTTCATCCTTCCCACCAACATAAAAAATGCATGATATAGAAGGCAGCCAGTTTAACAGCTCACTCTAAAAACAAACAGAAGTATCAAGTCATGCTCTTAAAAGAGTATAAATTACAGACCAGCAAAGAGTGGAACAAATAAATACCTTCCAATTTACTAAAACAGCATTTGGTACTATAATTAAATGTGGACCATAGTTAGTTTTGAATTCCATCAGGTAAGCAATCAATGCCATTACCTGTTGAGATTGCAAACCATCACAAAAAAATAAATCACGATATCACCAGAGTAAATGTTAAGTTTTACACTTTCAGTTGAATAAATAGATAGGATTATCAACATTAGTACCAGTCACAAGAAAACAACATAGTACCAGAACAGATTTCATTTAAAGTGGCCTAGAAGTAGTGCGCATTGTACAAGTCCAGGATTTTTATTGAAATGATTCCTAGTGGAACTGAGAGAAAACATCTAGGACCATAACTAAAGCTAAATGACAGGACAAGAAAGGCCACCTGGACTGTCTTGCCAAGACCCATCTCATCCGCTAATATTCCGTTCAACTTGTTGTTGTACAAGGAAAGCATCCACTGTAGTCCAACCTGAAAAGCAAAGAAAAAGGATAACAATGATTTGCTTGAAAACATATATCTATATATAAAATTGTGCAAGAAGTTTTAACCTACAAGCTGATAGTCTCTTAATGTCCCAGCTCGCAACATTGAAGGTTGCCTTATGACTCTTTCGGTCACAGCATGAGCCAAATTATAATACCTAACAATTACAATCCTGATTCAGCAGCAAAAAGAAGCAATTCAACAGGCACAATAAGAAGAAATAAAAAAGGGATGGAAATATGGTCATGTTATACAGAAGCATTAAGGAGAAAACAAAACACAATTGTATGACAAAGCTTATTAACAGCAGATATATGACCAAAAACAACAGATTTATGAAAAACTTACTTGTTAGCAGAACTCTCCTTTAGAGCATTCATTTCAGAAAACCTATTCCTTATCATTACCTCCTCTCCTGCACATGCTGCTGCTGCTCTTACTTCTTCTGTTGAAAGACCCTGTCAATAACACAATTGTGCAATGCTTTAGCGATGGATGACAAAGCAGGGCATATAAAAATCTGGTATGTCGTACCTGAGCTCGTGCAGCAGCGGCTGCAACATTTGCTGCCTCTTCAACCTCTTGATGGCTCTTTGCAGCTGTAATTTTTCCCCCAAGCTTGTGAAGGTACTCTTCTGTCTGGGACACAAAGGAAGAAAGAACAGCATAACGCTGAGATGCATCTCCTGAGATGTTTGTCTGCTGCTCCAGTAACATTTCACGGTATCTATCCATATCATTGTTCTTCAATGCCTCCATTCTTTTATTTCTGTCCTCATCCTTCCTCTTTGAAAACTCCTTTAACATCCTCTCATGATATTTTGCTATTCCTCTGTTTCGTGTAGTACGAGCATCACGAATGGCCCAATGAGCCTCTAAGAGCTTCTTACGCCACTGAAAAGTAGATTTCAATTGTTTCTCTCTGGATGCCTTTTGCAGCTGCTGAACTTGCCTTATTAGCTCCAATCGCTGCTGTTCACATTGCCTAACAAACTTGCGGTATGGTCTATCAGGCATTGCCATTATCTCCTGCTGTTGGCGTTCAACTTCATCCCTGAGACGAGCCTGAAAATCCAGAAGCTTAGTTTTTCTCTCTTCAATTTGCAACCTTATCACAAGATCCGGCTTAATTCTTTTCCTATCTAAATTAATCGCAAGTAACCTACTAATCTTCTTCAATTTCTCAGCCCTTTTCTTGTCAAGAACAATCTTACCTTCCTCGAACAGCAAATCTTTCACATCATAAGCCAATGTCAAATTAGTAGAGTTATTTGTAGTTGATGATCCCAAGGAATCATGTTTCCTTGTAAATGATGGGAAATCAAAAAGTGGACCATGGTACTTTCTTGAAACACCATCTCTGAGAGGTGCTGTGCTACTTGTTGAGGCAGGCTTTTTCAATTGCCCAGGAACCGGTACTGCACCATCCACTGGTACGGCCTTTACCTTATCAGTGGACAAATTTTGACTTCCTCTTTCAACCTCTTGCTCAGATTTAACAGTAGTATTGCTTTCTTCTAACTTGCCAATAGATCCCAAGCATACAGATCCCTTTTCTAAACTTGTTGCACCTTGCATTTGACTGGCAAGTGCAGCTTTCTCTTCTCCAGTAATGGATTCCTCCTTCAGATGAATCTGTCCTTTATTCACAGGAGCAGACTGTTCTGCTTGATCATTAGACTCCACACATCTCTTATGCTCATTATCATTGCTCTTGGCAATCCTCATCAAATCCTGGTTAACAGTTCCAGACTGAACAGGCCAGTGTTGTGGCTGAGAATCAACTGGGGGATCTGAAATTGCTTGAAGAACTTCAGGTGGCAGACTTCTTTCACCACGCTGCACACAAAAAAAATTTTGTATGAGTTAAAGTCTGAAAAGACAGACAAGTTCATCTTATTATATTATACAAAATCTTATACCAACGAACACAATTCCAGCGTAAATGCAAACCTCAGAAGAAAAAAACAAAAAAAAGCAAAGGCACAAATGTGTTTTGAGATTTTTTGCATATTGTCAACCGTCTAAAAGCTAAGATCTGAGCTTTTAGAACATAAAGCTGCTGCTTTAGCTTCAGAAGACCCAAAAAAAAACAAGCAAGGAAGCAAATGTGTTTTGAGATTTTTTGCATACCTTCAACCGTCTAAAAGCTAAGATCTGAGCTTTTAGAACATAAAGCTGCTGCTTTGTAAATCCAACATGATGGTTTGGTGTCTGAGCAAATCCACTTTCAGTTGGAATTTGACAACCCACAGTACTATTTCCAGGAACTGTAGGTAATATATTGGACCGATTTATCTTCTGCAAGGGCCTCAAATTCTGCATTTGCTGCAGTTCATTCCCCATAAAAGCATTCTTTGCATTAGACTTATCTACCGGCTGGTTCATGCTACCACATGAATTTGGTAAATGGTTAACTAACCCACAACTGCTAGTTATAATTGTGGGTCTGACAACTCTCTCATTCTGGTTGATCCTGCTATAATCAGCAACCTGCTGCTGCATTTGCAAAGTATTGGTGTTCAAGCCTGTGGTATCCCCGCCATTGGAGATTGAAGTAGATGGGACTGTTTGATGACATTTTATGGAGCCACGCTGGCCAGACAAATCACTTGTAGAGTTCCCATGTGCTGAATTTTCACTGCCAACTGGTGATGGCATTACCAGTTGCTTTGAAGATGGCAAACAAGATTTCTGTGCAGTTGTGTTAGATTCAGTTGGCTTCTGCATAACAGACATTCTATTCGACTGCCAGAAGGGCAGAACTTGAGCAATCAAATTTAAATTAGCAGGAACAGATAGATCAATATTATGTTCCTTTGCCCATGCCTGCATCGCTTGCACCTGTGCCATCTCCAACTGATTGCTTGCAAGATTCTGCAGACTATACTGAGATTGCAGCAACTGCAATGGCTGCATCGGTCTTACCATGTTAGCAGAAGCTAGCTGCCCATCTGCTAGGAAAGGTTTTTGATCAATTCTTTGATCAGTGCTAGTACAACCTGGCTCCATCTGCTTCTCGGCATGTGTGAACTGTTCTGCTGGTCTATTAAGCATAGGCATTTGGGACTTATTAACTGCCTGAAGTGACATAAGTTCTTGCATCTTTAATCTGTTCATAAAAATGTCTTGATCCCTTCCAGATGAGCCGACCATATTCATTTTACCTTGCTGCTGCACTACTGAGTTCCCATGAGCCTTTTGCTGAGCAGCTTGCAAAGCAAATTGAAAGTAAGCTTGATGAATTGAGTTCTGCATTTGCTGTCCTACATCCTGCCCTTTATTTTTGCTTTCCTCGCGAAGCTGAAGGGCACCAGGTTGTTGAGGTATGTTACTATACTTATTAGGCAACTGAGACGGATGTACAGCACCAGAAGATATTGGAAAACCAGTTCCGCCTGTGACTCCATATGTACCACCAGACTGATAGCTAAGAAGGGATTGATCAACTTCAGCTTTCCTGCGCTGCTGCTGATTCTGTTGTTGCTCCTGTTGTTGTAATGCCTACATCAGATATACTATTACTCGATTATTGGAAGAATAGACAATAAGACAACGATGGAATATGATTAAAACCATAAGCAAAAAAACCTCACAAATAGAACACAACAATCCAAAATTTTCAAACAACTGTGTCATATTCCTAGTGTGCATATAATGTACACGCAAATAGCACATGCTTTAGCAAGTTGCAAAATCAAGAATAGCCAGCTTTCAAAAGCTTATACGGTAATAAAGTGTGATGCTATTTCTACCTCAATACCCAAATGACCTATGTTGATTGCACAAGCATAAGAAGCACAAAAAAATGGTCTCCTGGTAGCATCATCTGAGTACTCTGTAAAGGCTGATTAGAGCTCCAGTAAACTACTCTGTACACTCATAAGACCACATAAAACTTGCATAAAAAACCAAGTCCAGAAAATCTGATACACACGGCGATGGCTCAAAAATCAGGTAGCCAAATTATGGTCAACAACCGATAGAAAAATTCAAACAACCAAGTCTCGAAGAACGTTGTCAGATAAAATCGTGAATCAACTCGAAAAACCAATGAGAAAGAAGAAGAAATGATCCGAACTCTTACACTTCTAACCCAACACCAGAGAACGAAGATTGATCTACGAAGGGCTACAGAAATTGACAAAAAAGATACTGGTAGATAAAGGATAAAAACAGGATTCCAGTACAACACATGAAAACAAAATGTGACCCTTAATATTAGTAACAAGATGGACAAAGAAGCCAAAACATCAAACCCAAAAGCAAAAAAAAAAAAAAGAAAAATGAAAACCAGAAACTACGATAAGCTACCGCCCCGGAAAGCATCCAGATAAAACCATCAAAGACCCAGATACAGGGGAAGAAGGAAAATACGATCCAACGCTGCCAACCTGGAGATCGACTGTCAACCTGGCAGCGATCGAGTTACGACTGGCTCAGACAGTAAGTTCGATGACCCAATGGGAAGAATGCATAGTATCAGCATCCAACAAGGAGCGTGCAACGAGAGGAAACACATGATTCAGCGAATCTGGGCCGCAGAATCTGAGTGGTAATCCTCCGAAAACCCCCGGACCTCGAATTAAAGAACCCCAAGTGTGTCCCCACTTTTCCCCAAATATGGAAACAAACATGGACGACCATCTTTTTCTCAGATCCCCACGCAACGGCCGCAACCGTCATGCCCGTCACAGTACGAATATGAAACGAAAACGGTGCACAATCTACCCACTCACCTGCCTATAAGCCTGCTGCTGCTGCTGGATTGATTCGAAGCCCAGATGGTTCGGGGCGGAGACCGCGGAGGAGGAGGAAGAAGGCGACGCGGCGGATGACGGCGTGGCCGCCGGGTTCCGGCCGTTCCCGGATTGCATGCCCAAGGCACCCCAGTCAAAGGCGCGATCTTTAGGGTCTCCAGACCCCTCGATCTCGGGAGATCGGAAGCCCCCCAGAAGCTTCAATGCTAGTACCACCTCTAACCTCCGATCACGACCCTAACCCAGCAATGCCGAAACCAATTTTACGCAACCGGCGACCTTTACCCAAAGGTAAGGGTTACGGAGACGCGAGATCGTAGATCGAGCGGCGAATCTTGCGCCGGAATACGGCGATCTCGCCGGAGTGCCGGTAATTTCCCTCGGAAATGAAAACCCTCGATGCTGTGCGACGGTCAAACCCTAACGCTAGAAGACCCCGCTCTCT